>NC_057796.1:183455177-183755177 GCF_018294505.1 Triticum aestivum
CTCCCGTCGCACGGCGCCGCCCCTCTCCCCCGCGAGCCGCCGCCCGTCGCCTCCCCTCCGGCCGGCCACCGCCTCCTCCTCCGCCCCGTCGCCCTAGCTCCGGCGAGCGTCACTCGGCCTCGGCCCCGATCCGATCTGGGTGAACTCATGCGTTGACTTTTCCCGAACCCTAATATTCCTCCAAGTCCTGAGAATTCTACAGCATGTGCCCCTGTTCATCATTGCATAACTTTCTGCATATAGCTCCGTTTCGTGCGTATAATATGTCAAATTGTTCGCCTCGTGATGCTCTTCATTTTGTTCAACTGCACCATGTTCATTAGAGGCCATATTGATGCCAAAATCTCTGTTGCAAGAGTGCTACTTGCTGTTATCTGCTGGTTCTTAGCAGAACTTGGGGATTTGTTATTTTTGTATCATTTAATCTGTGCATCTTATGGGCATGAGCTCTAGATGTGTTTTGTTGTATGCCATGCCATCTTTCCAAGGGTGTATGCCATGTATTTTTGTGATCTCTGTGGTGACTAGCACAAGAATGCAAACTAGGCTCCGTAATGTTTCTGATTTCAGGGACAGTGATTTCTCCAAGTCTTTGTCTGCTGTTATTTTGTTGCCATGTAAACATGATGCTACAGAGAGATCCATGCATATTTTGGAGTTGTTCAGTAAGGGTGTTTTGTGGATATTGTTGTAATAGATCCATTCCCGCCCTTATTTGTAATTATGGAGTGCCATAGCATGACTCAATCTTGCTCTACTTTTGCTATAAAATATTTCTGGCAGATTCTTAACATGATATGCAATTTTGCCAAGCTTGTTGTAGTTGTTCCATACATGCTATGCTTTTGTTCTTGCCATGGATAGTTTCATAAACATGCCACCTTGCTGTAGGTATGCTTGTTTTGTCACGCATTGCTTTGTGGTGAGTGCATCAAGCTCACCAAGAGGCCCTCATATTATTGTTTCTGTCATGCTCTGTTTTCTGCCTAGTCTGGAACCTGTTAACGAAACTTGCTATGTTTACATGCTTGCCATCATATCTTCTGGTCCTTTTTGGCTTATGGTCAGTAAGGGACTTTTGTCATATGATTGTAGTAGAATACTGCCATGTATTGTTTTGCCATGTTAAGTTCCTGTAGCATGTTGATTTCATGCTCTGAACATTGCTACCTGATGCTGTTTTCTGCCATGTCCAGTAATTTCACCAAGTCTGTGAACCTGTTATCTTTTGCACTTCTGCCATGCTTGTTTGAGCTAGTTATGTTGTGATCTAGCCGTAGATCAGTGTTCATCTTTTGTCAAGCATCACCTGTAGATTACTGCCATATGCTTTGTTGCTATGTTGGAGTGCTGTAGCATTGCTACTTGTTGCATTTTAAGTGCTATCTTGCTGTTAATCGCAGATTCGTGTCATTCGTGTTTTGCTTGCCATTTGCAAACCGTGCATCCGTTTTCGGTGATCTTTATATCGATTTCGACCGAAATCATCTCATATTTCCAGTGGCATGCTTGGTTTTCCAAGTTACTGCCTTGTTCATCATTTTTCTTCCGGAGCACGCATATGCATCGCATATCATATCTCGCATATCATACATGTTTTGCATCATGTTGCTTGTGCATTTCTCGTGATTGATTGTGGTTCCGTTGCTTGTGTTCTTGTCTTGGGTAGATCCGGGAGACGAGTTCGTGAACGAGGAACCTGTTGAGTACGCTTACAAGGATCAAGCTTTCGACAACTCTGAGAACCTTGCAGGCAAGATGACCACCCCTCGAAATCACTTCTATATTTGCTTTGCTAGCTATTCTCTCTATTGCCTTGCTGCGCTACCTATCACTTGCTATATCATGCCTCCCATATTGCCATGTCAGCCTCTAACCATCCTTTCCTAGCAAACCGTTGTTTGGCTAAGTTACCGCTTTTGCTCAGCCCTTCTTATAGCGTTGCTAGTTGCAGGTGAAGTTGAAGTTTGTTCCATGTTGGAACATGGATATGTTGGGATATCACAATATCTCTTATTTAATTAATGCATCTATATATTTGGTAAAGGGTGGGAGGCTCGGCCTTATGCCTGGTGTTTTGTTCCACTTTTGCCGCCCTAGTTTCTGTCATACCGGTATTATGTTCCTTGAGTTTGCGTTCCTTACGCGGTCGGGTGATTTATGGGACCCCCTTGACAGTTCGCCTTGAATAAAACTCCTCCAGCAAGGCCCAACCTTGGTTTTACCATTTGCCACCTAAGCCTTTTCCCCCGTGTTTTCGCGAGCCCGAGGGTCATCTTTATTTTAAACCTCCGGGCCAGTGCTCCTTCGAGTGCTGGCCCAAACTGGCGATGTCCGGCGCCCCCTGGGCAACCAGGGTCTATGCCAACCCGACGTCTTGCCCATCCGGTGTGCCCTGAGAACGAGATATGTGCAGCTCCTATCGGGATTTGTCGGCACATTCGGGTGGCTTTGCTGGTCTTGTTTTACCATTGTCGAGATGTCTTGTAGACCGGGATTCCGAGACTGATCGGGTCTTTCCGAGAGAAGGTTTATCCTTCGTTGACCGTGAGAGCTTATGATGGGCTAAGTTGGGACACCCCTATAGGGTTTTATCTTTCGAAAGCCGTGCCTGCGGTTATGAGGCAGATGGGAATTTGTTAATGTCCGGTTGTAGAGAACTTGTCACTTGACCCAATTAAAATACATCAACTGCATGTGTAGCCGTGATGGTCTCTTCTCGGCGGAGTCCGGGAAGTGAACACGGTTTGAGTTATGAATGACGTAAGTAGGAGTTCAGGATCACTTCTTGGTCATTGCTAGATGGCGACCGTTCCGTTGCTTCTCTTCTCGCTCTCTCTTGCGTATGTTAGCCACTATATATGCTTATTGCCGCTGCAGCTCCACCTCATTACACCATCCTTTCCTATAAGCTTAAATAGTCTTGATCTTGCGGGTGTGAGATTGCTGAGTCCTCGTGACTCACAGATTCTACCAAAACAGTTGCAGGTGCCGACGATGCCAGTGCAGATGATGGAATCGATCTCAAGTGGGAGTTCGACGAGGAACGTGGTCCTTACTATGTGTCTTTTCCTGATGATCAGTAGTGGAGCCCAGTTGGGACGATCGGGGATCTAGCATTTGGGGTTATCGTATTTTCATTTGGATCTTGACCGTAGTCGGTCTATGTGTGTATTTTGGACGATGTATGAATTATATTTATGTATCGTGTGAAGTGGCGATTGTAAGCCAACTCTTTATCCCATTATTGTTCATTACATGGGATTGTGTGAAGATGACCCTTCTTGCGACAAAACCACTATCCGGTTATGCCTCTAAGTCGTGCCTCGACACGTGGGAGATATAGGCGCATCGTGGGCATTACAATCTACTTGATGGAACACAAGTCTGAAACATTTGAAAAGTTCAAAGAATTTCAGAGTGAAGTAGAGAATCATCGTAACAAGAAAATAAAGTTTCTATGATCTGATTGCGGAGGCGAATATTTGAGTTACGAGTTTGGCCTTCATTTAAAACAATGTGGAATAGTTTCACAACTCACGCCACCTACAACACCACAGCGTAATGGTGTGTCGGAACGTCGTAACTGTACTTTATTAGATATGGTGCGATCTATGGTGTCTCTTATCGATTTACCACTATCGTTTTGGGGTTATGCATTAGAGACAGCTGCATCGCCTTAAATAGGGCACCATCTAAATCCGTAGAGACGACACCGTATGAACTGTGGTTTTGCAAGAAACCTAAGCTGTCGTTTCTTAAAGTTTGGGGTTGCGATGCTTATGTGAAAAAGCTTCAGCCTGATAAGCTCGAACCCAAATAGGAGAAGTGTGTCTTCATAGGATACCCAAAAGAAACTGTTGGGTACACCTTCTATCACAGATCCGAAGGCAAGATCTTTAAGGATGGATCCTTTCTAGAGAAGGAGTTTCTCTCAGAAGAAGTGAGTGGGAGGAAAGTAGAACTTGATGAGGTAATTGTATCTTCTCTCGAATTGGAAGGTAGCTCATCATAGAAAACCATTCCCGTGATGCCTACACCAACTAGAGAGGAAGATAATGATCATCAAACTTCAGATCAAGTTACTACCGAACCTCGTAGGTCAACCAGAGCACGGTAATCCTATTCTGGAAGTCATGTTACTAGACCATGATGAACCTACAAACTATGAAGAAGCAATGATGAGCCTAGATTCCGACGGATGGCTTGAGGCCATGAAATCTGAGATAGGATCCATGTATGAGAACAAAGTGTGGACTTTGGTGGACTTGCCCAATGATCGGCAAGCCATTGAGAATAAATGGATCTTCAAGAGGAAGACGGACACTGATGGTAGTGTTACTATCTACAAAGCTCGACTTGTCGCAAAAGGTTTCCGACAAGTTCAACGTGTTGACTACGATGAGATTTTCTCACTCCTAGCGATGCTTAAGTCTGTCCGAATCATGTTAGTAATTGTCGCATTTTATGAAATCTGGCAAATGGATGTCAAAACTACATTCCTTAATGGATTTCTTAAAGAAGAGTTGTATGTGATGCAACCAAAAGGTTTTGTCGATCTTAAAGGTGCTAACAAAGTGTGCAAACTCCAGCGATCCATCTATGGACTGGTGCAAGCATCTCGGAGTTGGAATATACGCTTTGATAAGGTGATCAAAGCATATGGTTTTATACAGACTTATGGTGAAGCCTGTATTTACAAGAAAGTGAGTGGGAGCTCTGTAGCATTTCTGATATTATATGTCGATGACATATTGTTGGTTGGAAATGATATAGAATGTATGGATAGCATAAAAGGATACTTGAATAAGAATTTTTTAATGAAAGACCTCGGTGAAGCTGCTTACATATAGGCATCAAGATCTATAGAGATAGATCAAGACGCTTGATAGGATTTTCAATGAGTGCATACCTTGACAAGATTTTGAAGGAGTTCAAATGGATCAGTCAAACAAGGAGTTCTTGTCTGTATTGTAAGGTGTGAAGTTGAGTATAGACTCAAAACCCGACCACGGCAGAAGATAGAGAGAGAATGAAAGTCATTCCCTATGCCTCATCCATAGGTTCTATAAAGTATGCCATGCTATGTACCAGACCTATTGTATACCTTACCATGAGTTTGGCAAGGGGGTACAATAGTGAGCTAGGAGTAGATCACTGGACAGCGGTCAAAATTATCCTTAGGTACCTAATGAGGACTAAGGAAATGTTATCGGTTATGGAGGTGATAAAGAGTTCATCCTAAAGAGTTACATCGATGCAAGCTTTGACACTGATCTAGATGACTCTAAGTCTCAATCTAGATACGTATTCAAAGTGGGAGCAATTAGCTCGAGTAGCTCCATGCAGAGCATTGTAGACATAGAAATTTGCAAAATACATACGGATCTGAATGTGGCAGACCCGTTGACTAAACTTCTCTCACAAGCAAAACATGATCACACTATTTGGGTGTTAATCACATAGCAATGTGAACTAGATTATTGACTCTACTAAACCCTTTGGGTGTTGGTCACATGGCGATGTGAACTATGGGTGTTAATCACATAAAGATGTGAATTATTGGTGTTAAATCACATGGCGAGGTGAACTAGATTATTGACTCTAGTGCAAGTGGGAGACTGAAGGAAATATGCCCTAGAGGCAATAATAAAGTTGTTATTTTATATTTCCTTATCTCATGATAAATGTTTATTATTCATGCTAGAATTGTATTAACCGGGAACTTGATGAGGACATCAATACCATTGTTACACCCACAGCCCTTGCTGCTATACATACTGGACCGATTACTAGAGCTCGCGCACGCCAATTAAATTACCAGGCACTTTTGTTTCTTGGTAATGATTCTAATGTTCATGAGAATATGATGCTGCCTAAATTGGATACATTTGTTTTGCTTACAAATGAAGGGCCTAGCTTGGCGAAGGATGAACATTGGAGCAAGAACAAGCATGGAGTTGATGGCATGCGCAAGGGAAACAAGAACGGAATTTCAAGTGATGATTTCAGGACTTTGAAGCCACCATAATGAGTGCATGAAGCCTTGGACGAAATATACAATATGCCACTTCATAATATTCGTCTAGAGGCTATTCTAGGTGATGTGTCACCTTTTTATTGGACCAGGCCCATGTAATTTCGAAATACTTGAATATAGGCTATTTTTAGAGTCTGTATGTGTGGGGAAACAAGGTTAGGGTTGGTTTCGGACCCCTCCTCCAAGGGCCACGAAACTCCCCCTCTTCCTCCATATATACAGCCCTTAGGGCATCATTTAGACTTTGGGTTTTGTTTAGATTAAAAGTTCGCCATAGTTGCAACTTCGCGTACTTCGTTTGTGTTCAACGACCATACAAAGGCGTCACAGAACCCCACCTTCATTAATAAAGCTTTCCTCTTTTATTCGCAATATCCGGATTGCAATCTCAGTTTCTTGCTTGTTCTTTGTTTCCTCGCAGGAAATAGACCCTCGTGGTCAGGCTGATCGTGCTTCGGCGTGGTCAATAACCCTCGGAAGTTGGTTTAGCGATTGCTAAGGCGCGACGTCTCGCACGCTCGTAGTCGGATCGTCAAGGTCAACTCCCACAGAAAACGATAGCCAACATCTCATCTAAACATCGGGGTGCCTTCGCCTCTATCAAGTGGTATCAGATTTCCAGGTTGCTCAGTGAGATTTTACAATTTTTCGTAGTTTAGATCGAGTCTGTTCTTCATACCTATAGTCCACGAAAAAGCCAAAAAAATAGGGTTAGTTCATCCTATCCGAACCAGTCTGAGCCTTTGCATAGTCTTTTCAGTATTTTCCTTTGTTGAATTTGCGGTTGCATTATCGTGTCAAGTTGCTGGTCTTAGCGTCTAGTCTTTTAGAGTTTCGAGTTATGGTCATAAGTTGTCATGCCGCCACCGCACCATCATCATCTCCCCTGCCATCTACCACCACCACTTATCCTCCACCGCTCTGAATTCGTATCCATATAATACCACCAATCCGTATCCATATACCACCACCAATCCATATCCATATACCACCACCGCTGCCATATCCTACAACCATATATCCACCACCATCCGAGTTCTTTTCATATTAGGTTTGTTTGCGGGATCCATCTAATTTCTGATTCGTGTTTCCTTGCCTGAGTAGGTCTCGGAAAAAAACGAGTCTGGAGACCCCGGGCAGTTTTTAGTCCAAAATTTCGGTGACCGAATTTTTTTCCCTATCCTATTTTTAGGCTTTTCTGAGTCTTTTGAGCCACGTGCCATCCTAGTGATTTCTTGTCGCACTTTTTCTTCGTCGCTGCCTTGATTTCTGAAAAAAAAAGATAGTCAAAAAATTGTGTGCCCATCCTGTCATTTTGACCTGGGAAGAGTTTTGAGACACTTTCCATTATAGTGATTTTTCGCAAAAAAAAGAGGAGCGCAAAAAAATAGAGCGAAAAAAAATCCAGAGTATGCTTTTCCCTTGTTTGCGTCCAGCGCCGTGATTTTGTTAGTGTTCTAGGCTCGCGTCTCTAGCACGGTCTAGCCTAGGACTAGCACTGTACCGCCGTTGAGCGTTTATTCAACTTTGCATCTCTGAATTGATTATTGCTGACCTTTTTTTTTGCTACCATATTATAAGCCTTCCTAGCTCCACATCCATCTACGTCGTGTGTTTGACTCTCCCTGGTAATCGCTCTATCCAAGATTTGAGAGTTTTGACTACAACGCTTGCCGATCACCGCCTGCTGCTTGGGTAAGAACTGGTAAGAATATGAGATTTTCTGACGGATTTGTGACACCCCACCACCGCCACTTTCTAGTAGTCTGTAGGATCATATTCTTGTGTGTTTCTATTGCTGCTAACCATGGCAGGATCACAAGCCGACGAGATTGACTGGGAGAACATGACGAAGAAAGAGCTTCATGACAAATTTCAGCAAATGTTAGGTCAGCAGGTGGAAGACGTGATGGCCAGTTTTGGAAAGGCACTGGAGAGGATTGATGATATTGAGAAGACAATTGACACCAAGTTGGACGCCTTGTTTGATGAAGTACTCGCGCGTTGTCAGGACCCCGATTCCAAGTCACATCGATCTAGCCGGTAACACCTCATATCACTTTGCGGCCTCACGCACGGTATTCCCATGGGTGTCGCCTTACCATGGCCCGGGACCATTTGCGCCTTTTGGCTCACGTATATGATAGTGTCGCTAGCATCCATATGACAGAGAACCCGGGCCGATATGACTAGTCGTGACCCCAAAGTGGCACTAACTTACGGGGACAGGCATACATGAATCAACATCGAGCATGTCGGTCAACAGCGTGCGAATCCGGGCTGTAGCACTAGGCTAACAGAACTCTGGTGAACCGAGCTGTAGCAGGCTAGGCAGGACTCTGGATGTCACTGCGTGACATTTCCCTGAAGGGACAGACACATGAACGAAGTGAATCACATGTCGGCCAGTCAAGTGTTCCGGAGCAGTAGTGTTGGGCTAGCAGGACTCCGGTGAACCGGGCTGTAGCGGACTACTATGGCTCATGGATGCACAAGACTACATTTCCCCATAAGAGAGGCTACCAAGGATAAACAACTAGGTTGTCGGATCCCACACATACCAAGCATTTCAATCATACACGCAATATGCTCGATATGTGTAAATACAACATGGCATCACAACATAACTCTACGACTCAAGTATTTATTCATTAGGCTCCGAGGAGCCAAGTATTACAATCATGGTCTCATGACCCAACATACAGAGCATACAAGCATCGAGCGGAAGCATAGACATGTCTGAGTACAGACAACTATAAATGAAAAAGGCTGATAAGCCTGACTATCTACAAGACCCTCCCAAGGGTATAAGATCGTAGCTGAGGTAACAAGAACGTCGAAGTCCACGCGGAACTACTAGCAAGACTGACGTCTCTCTGCAAAACATAAAATAGGCAAACGTGAGTACAAATGTACCCAACAAGACTTACATCAGAACTAGCTACATATGCATCAGTATCAACAAAGGGGGTGGTGGAGTTTGACTACAGCAAGCCAGCTTTGACTCAGTGGCTATCCTAAACTATGACTGCAAGTAACTATTTTGAGGTGGTGCACACGAGTCCACATATTCACCATAACAATACACCACTATGGATCCGCTCCCGTCTCCCTACGAGAACGCCATCCATAGCACTTGCGTATTCTAGTGTATCCACTTTCACTTGTCTATGAACTGTACAAGCAACCCAGAAGTCCTTTACCGCGGACGCGGCTATTTGAATAGATCATTTATAACCCTGCAAGGGTGTACTTCTTCACACACGCTCTCACCACTTACCGCCGTTTACACGACATGTACTCGACAACCTTCAAGTGGAAGCCCAACGAGGGTGTCGGCCACGGCCTACCTAAACACTCAAGTCTCTAGTCCAGGTTTATCGCTTATTCAGGTTCCATCCGCAGGGAGTTCGGCCGAAGTTTCCACATACGGCCCCGAACGATGTGTACAAGGATCCGCGACACCAAACGGGCGCCCGGAATACCCGGCCACGTGCCTACCGCATCACAGCCCACCCCTCGGGTCAGCGCTGCGCACGGCCTCCAGCATACTACAAACACCAGAAACTACTTGCAACTCCTGGACAGAGGACAAGGGTGGTTAAGAAGCCGAGAGAGTCAATTAAGGATCCCAATGTGTGGTAGTAGCTGTTCATGGATCACAAACACAGAACTCAGTTCCTGAGGACAGTTTCAGTGAGACAACCCACCATGTACTCCTACATGGCCTCTCACCGCTACCTTTACCAAATCGTGTTCACACACTTAGCTCTCAACAGTAGGACATGTTCACCACATCCCAATTCATCCCCGATGAGTCAGACCCGACTCAACTCTAAGCAGTAGCAGGCATGACAACAAACATGAATGAGTAGGCACATCAAGGCTCAAACAACTCCTACTCATGCTAGTGGGTTTCATCTATTTACTGTGGCAATGACAGGTCATGCAGAGGAAAAGGGGTTCAGCTACCGCAGCATGTAACAGTTGAATCGATGTTGTCCTAATGCAGTAAAAGAGAGCAGGAGCGAGAGAGTGGGATTGTATCGGAATGAACAAGCGGGTTTTGCTTGCCTGATGGAGTGGTAGTGGGATACTGTCCTTCAGTCGGATATTCGTGGGTATCCTCGGAGGCAGAACCTACCACGAAAGGCACATCGGAACACAATCCTCACATGGCAATATGCAACAATATGATGCATGTTATGACATGGCAATATGGGTGTGTTTTGGCTAATGCATTCTAAAACAGGTTGGTATGGGTCCATTTGAATCAAAGATTCAAATGAAAGCCCATGATATGAAGTCATATTAATGCATTAGCTTGTTTCACTTAAACAGCAAGGTTAAAGTGTTCTGACATGCATCAAACCATTACAGATGGAAAGATTGGATTTTCTGATCATTTTTCATATATAAATCTTTGCATTTGGAGTTACAGATTAATTCTATGATTTTTAGAAGTTTTGGGCATTTTCTGGAATTTCCTGTATAAGAATAAATCCAGTAAATGCTTTATTGCATCAGCAGTGCGTCAGGGTGACGTCAGCAGTCAACGGGGATGGTCCAGGTCCAACCTGACCAGTGGGTCCCGCACGTCAGTGTAACAGGGCAGGGAGAGAGGCTGGCCAGTGGGTCCGGGTCAACGTTGACGTGGCATGGTCAAAATGACATGTGGGTCGGCTATATTAACCTAAACTAAACAGGGAATAAATCTCGGGGTTAATTAAGGCGTGGGGCCCATAGTTAGTGAGAGAGGTATTAGTTAGATGGGTAATTAGTGGCTAATGAGAGCGCCACGTCAGCGTCACCGGAGTTACGCCGGCGGCGGCGGAGGCACACTGGAGGGGCTCGGGTTTCGCCTACGATGCACCGTTCGGTGCGCCCTTTGGCCCTACGGAGGAGCTGGCGCAATGGCGCATCAGATGGTGGTGGTCTCCTGGGGTGGCCAGAGTCGACGGCGGCGAGCTCGGTTGCGGCCGCCGGAGTTCGGGTGGCCACGGGTTAGCTGCTGCGGCGCGCGAGCTAGCGAGCTGAGGTGCTAGCGGGGGCCTACGCGATTCGGTGAGTGGGTTGGACCCGTCCGGCAGACCATTTGGTCGCCGGAGTCGCGTCGGCGGTGAGCGCAGGCGTTGGCGGGTTCGGGCGTAGGCGGTCCGGTGGCTACAGCGGCCTACGGGGAAGAAGAGAGGGATGGATGGGGTCAGAGGCTCACGCCGAGTCGGACGAGGAGGTCGGCGAGCTCGGAGACGGTCCGGAGCAAGCGGGTTGGCGATGGCGATCTCGGCGGACCGAGGTTGAAGAAGATGGCACGGGACAGCGATTCGGGGCTTCCGACGTTGCTTGGATCGATGCAGAAGGCGTAGGATATGATGGAGGGGCTCGTGGATAGGTCAGTGAGGCGAGGGGGAGGCAGTGGCCATGGTGAACGGCGACGGTGGTGACGAGCTCCGCTCGGTGGTGCGCGCGAGAGGGGAGCAGAGGAGGGGTTGGGGTCCAGGGGGAGAGAGGAGAGGTGCAGGGGGCGAGGGGGAGTGCGTGGCACTGGGGGCTGGCTCCAGAAGCGGCGGGAGCAGGAGGTGGCTCGGGCACGTGCCGGCGCGCGGTGGCCACACGCCCTCGCCTACTGGCGCGAGGAGGAAGGCGACAAGGAGCCCAAGTGGGCTGGGCCAGCCAGATGGGCTGCCAGGTGAGCGCCAGGTAAGTGTTTTCTCCCTCTCTCTTTTCTATTGTTTCAGTTTTCTATTTCTTCTGTAGCTTCAGGGCTTTATTAAAAATACCTAGACATTCTCAAAATCATGAAACTACTCATGGCTACTGTTTAGAGTATATCCAACAGTAAACATTTTAGTTTATGATTATTTGGACATTTAAAATATTTTATAGCATTTAAATGTCCAAATGCAAATAACATGTGATTTAATCCAGTGACCTTATGATGTCCTAGAAAAGTGTGCACCATTTTTGTCAGAGGTTCTAGACCAAGGCAAAGATGATGAACATTTTAGAAGGGCATTTCAGGTTCTTTAAAAAAGATTTTAGTAAACCCTAGTTGGTTTAAGGGGGGTGCTGGGGGTTCTGTCATCCCCATTTCGACTTTCTGAGTAAAGTAGACATGATGCATACACTCTAATGCATCTACTGACTAGGGTTGTGACAACTCACCCCCACTAAACAAGAATCTCGTCCCGAGATTCAAGCGTAGGGAAAGATGAAGGGGGAACGCAAACTAACACAATCTTCATGATCCAGGTGGCACTTCATAAGAACGTTGGTTCTATCACCATCATTGTCTCGATGTCTTGCCCCGAGAACTCCAACTAACATGACAATGAGAGGAAAGAGAAAACTCTAGAAGGATCGATCTTATCGAAGATCGAACAACTCAGGATCAACTCATGGAGCGAGACGCTGAAATAACTCTCGAGCTGAGACACGAAGCATACGTCCAGAGGGATGGAGTGAAACACATGACAAAGGTTCACTAGTAGGCAACAATTCCACACCTAAGAGGGTGGTGAACGGTTGCCAACGTAGCGGGGAGTTGAGTTTCTATGATACCATAACGGGGCACCTTAGGGAAGGTGACTCATAGAATTATTCCCTTAAGTGGCAGAAAGAATTACTTCTGACATAGAGATCATTGAGACTCTTTATACCAGCCTAAGGCAATCACCATCGATCATTTGAAGGAGTTCAAAAGAATGACATACTCGGACTAGAATGGATGATGTGGACTACCTTGTTGAAGGCAACGCAATGGATGATTTTGCTTATCATCAGAAATGGATGGGATCCATGGTAGGTCCACTTTGGAAGATGATCTTGGACAGCAACTGCTGAGAGGGGCAGGCCATGGGAAATTGGCATAATGGCGGTGCAAGCTGGGAACAGAATGCAATTGTTGGGAATGTTCCAACCATCATATCTACCTGAGATTCAGATCCGATTGGTGATAGGATACTTCAAACTCAGCATGTTCGAAAAGAAAGTTTGCAACACAAATCGATAAGATGATGTTGCGAGATTCTCGGGATATGAACTACGATAGCAAGCTCCAAAACATGAGCTGGTTCTGCTACATACATGTGAGCATGTTGTCCAAGACAAGAATGACCACATAGTAGTCTTATAATAGAACACTATCGAGTTCTGGTCAGGAACCATCATCAAGGATTTTGATGTCTTTATGCAAGTCCATGGATTAGATCCCAAGCATAGACTTCTTTTCCTTGAACAAGTCAATCAGTGGCTTGGTGTGCTAAGGAATACATATGGAGTGGAGGCAATTAATCTACCAAACCATTGAATACATTCGCACATGCATAACTGACTTGGGATGGTACTAGAGGAAACAAAAACAATCTTTCTCGAACTCACGACGGCAACTTGCACCAAATGCACATGAATTCGAAGAAGTCACTTCTTCCATCCAAGCATAAGCTTCATGAACGGAACACGAAGGCATTGCTTACAAAGTTTCCAACACTAGGCTGATGTTCAACATGAATCATGGAGGAGACAAAATGTTGTTGATGGGCTCAACAACAACTCATCGGAATTTCCATATCACTGGAATTCCACCATCATGTGAACACGGTGATAGCATTGGTCAGACCAAAAGATGTAATGGTGTATGCTCGAGGGATCAACCACGAGTAAGACAACATTACGAACATCGTTGGTTCTGATTTGACTTAACGATAGCCCATACTCAAGTCAAAGTTTTGACAAGGCAATAGATCCAACAACTGATCACGGGGACCAATCGATGGAGATGTCATCTTTCTTCAACACACACACACAAACATATCCCTTAATATGAACTAAGTCAGACAAGCTTTTATCTTCCAACTGTCCAAGTTGTTGTTTGGCTTAACCAACTAGCTCAGGGGTATCCAACACAGATTCTTGGAGAATGGGTGGTTTGGAGGAAAACCAACATGATCACGAACTCAACATAGCGGTCAGGTGACAACCTGGTAATACTTCCGAGAAGATATTCGGAACATCACGAACCACCGATATGTTACTAAGCCCAAGAACAATCTTGCTTTTCAGAGCAAGACGATATGATCAAATAAGCAAGGGATTGAATAATCCTAACTTATTGATCGAGGAGTGCACCACAAATAAGGACTAGGTAGCATAATCTATCTTAGAATGATGAATCAATAACCAACACGCTAAGAATGAGAATATTGTCCATTTACTACCAAGCAACTAGTTGCTAGGAGTATTGATTTCACACATCACGGTTCACTTGTCGGTATTACGGTTGCAACAACACGGAACCGAGGAGCGGATGATGATGGCGAGAAGTATCACTGTGTCAAGAATTCATAAGAGGTGGTGCAATTCTCATGACAATCCTGACATAAGGAGGCAACACTCCAAGGTAGAACAGAACAAAAGATGGATTGGCATTTTGATCTGCGGAATACAACTGCTTTGACCCAATCCCAGAGATGGACGAGGTACTGGAGTTTGTTTCTCCTAGTCATTCCGGAATAGAATGGCTTGACGGACCACAAGGGTAAAAGGCATCGATGAGCACGAGTGCACAACTACTCCTAACTATCAACTGATAGACGGGGATCGGAATACAACTACAATGGGAACAACTCAAAGGAACACACGATTTTCTGAGTTGTGGATGCATCGATTAGCATGTCGAATGAGCTCAACATATTTCTTCCGGATAACCCATGCAGAAAGGTAGAACTGGCAGAGTCACAACATAGAATCGAGAACTCATCAAGAGCACTCTGGTTGTGATCATTCGGTTCAACGAGGAACTTCTGCCATAAGTAGTTCATGGTATTTGGAAGAGGAAAATACCATGGATATCGAGGTCTATCGCAAAGGTTACTAATATCCTAAAGGAACTAGCAACACTATCAACATGAAGTAGGTAGAGTGATTCTTGGGTTCAAGAACCCAGGAAAGAATAGCTACTAACTAATAAGATCACGAGATGCTTTCGAGAATAATGGCCAGAATCATCACACTGGGGATACAAGGCATTGCTAGATTACTAGGTGATCCTCTAAGACACCTAGGGTCATAATAGTAGCTCCAACATATATGTCGAGGCAATAGAGTACCTCAACTCACTGATTAGTGTGCTTAATCTAGCCCAAAGGAACATCCAGAACAGAAAGAAGGGATTTGCAAATGCATCAGACTATTTAGAAACCTAGGATCACTCAGAGAGCATAACAGTTGTAAATGCTCAAGAAGATTTGAGACATCATGCAAAATGGTGGCATAACCACTCAACATCACAATATCAAGGTTCCGAGACCAACTGTTCACACATGGAGGTACTAGAAACTGAACTGAGACTTGAATCCATCAATCTTACAAGTCTACGGATTAGTAACACGTGATCCTGATAGAAAGATGAGAAGCCTAGTTCTTAATCCCCATAGAAAAGAAGAGGTTGACTCAGATCAGAAGGGCATAAGGTAAAGGAGTAAAAAGAGCCTTACGTTCCCATCCACAACCAATTCCCTTATATAACTAAAGCATTTCTAGACTCAACTTCGACCAGTTTGGCTTGGTAATCCTACAGGCAGTCAGGCTCTGATACCAAAGCTGTCAGGACCCCGATTCCAAGTCACATCGATCTAGCCGGTAACACCTCATATCACTTTGCGGCCTCACGCACGGTATTCCCACGGGTGTCGCCTTACCATGGCCCAGGCCCGTTTGCACCTTTTGGCTCACGTATATGATAGTGTCGCTAGCATCCATATGACAGAGAACCCGGGCCGACATGACTAGTCGTGAACCCAAAGTGCCACTAACTTACGGGGACAGGCATACATGAATCAACATCGAGCATGTCGGTCAGCAGCGTGCGAATCCGGGCTGTAGCACTGGGCTAACAGGACTCCGGTGAACCGGGCTATAGCAGGCTAGGCAGGACTCCGGATGTCACCGCGTGACATTTCCCCGAAGGAACTATACAGGGAACCCAGAAGTCCTTTACCGCGGACGCGGCTATTCGAATAGATCATTTATAACCCTGCAGGGGTGTACTTCTTCACACACGCTCTCACCACTTACCGCCGTTTACACGACATGTAGTCGGCAACCTTCAAGCGAAAGCCCAACGAGGGTGTCGGCCACGGCCTACCTAAACACTCAAGTCTCTAGTCCAGGTTTATCGCCTATTCAGGTTCCATCCGCAGGGAGTCCGGCCGAGGTTTCCACATACGGCCCCGAACGATGTGTACAGGGTTCCGCGACACCAAACGGGCGGCCGGCATACCCGGCCACGTGCCTACCGCATCACAGCCCACCCCTCGGGTCAGCGCTGCGCACGGCCTCCAGCATACTACAAACACCAGAAACTACTTGCAACTCCTGGACAGAGGACAAGGGTGGTTAAGAAGCCGAGAGAGTCAATTAAGGATCCCAATGTGTGGTAGTAGCTGTTCATGGATCACAAACACAGAACTCAGTTCCTGAGGACAGTTTCAGTGAGACAACCCACCATGTACTCCTACATGGCCTCTCACCGCTACCTTTACCAAATCGTGTTCACACACTTAGCTCTCAACAGTAGGACATGTTCACCACATTCCAATTCATCCCTGATGAGTCGGACCCGACTCAACTCTAAGTAGTAGCAGGCATGACAACAAACATGAATGAGTAGGCACATCAAGGCTCAAACAACTCCTACTCATGCTAGTGGGTTTCATCTATTTACTGTGGCAATGACGGGTCATGCAGAGGAAAAGGGGTTCAGCTACCGCAGCATGTAACAGTTGAATCGATGTTGTCCTAATGCAGTAAAAGAGAGCAGGAGCGAGAGAGTGGGATTGTATCGGAATGAACAAGGGGGTTTTGCTTGCCTGATGGAGTGGTAGTGGGACACTGCCCTTCAGTCGGATATTCGTGGGTATCCTCGGAGGCAGAACCTACCACGAAAGACACATCGGAACACAATCATCACATGGCAATACGCAACAATATGATGCATGCTATGACATGGCAATATGGGTGTGTGTTGGCTAATGCATTCTAAAATAGGTTGGTTTGAGTCCATTTGAATCAAAGATTCAAATGAAAGCCCATGATATGAAGTCATATTAATGCATTAGCTTGTTTCACTTAAACAGCAAGGTTAAAGTGTTCTGACATGCATGAAACCATTACAGATGGAAAGATTGAATTTTTCTGATCATTTTTCATATATAAATCTTTGCATTTGGAGTGACAAATTAATTTCTATGATTTTTAGAAGTTTTGGGCATTTTCTGGAATTTCCTGTATAAGAATAAATCCAGTAAATGCTTTATTGCGTCAGCAGTGCGTCAAGGTGACGTCAGCAGTCAACGGGGACGGTCCAGGTCAAACCTGACCAGGGGGTCCCGCACGTCAGTGTAACAGGGCAGGGAGAGAGGCTGACTAGTGGGTCCGGGTCAACGTTGATGTGGCATGGTCAAAATGACATGTGGGGCCGGCTATATTAACCTAAACTAAACAGGGAATAAATCCCGGGGTTAATTAAGGTGTGGGGCCCATAGTCAATGAGAGAGGGGGTTAGTTAGCTGGGTCATTAGTGGCTAATGACAGCGTCACCGGAGTTACGCCGGCGGCGACCAAAAACGCGGCGGAGGCACACTGGAGGGGCTCGGGTTTCGCCTACGGTGCACCGTTCGGTGCGCCCTTTGGCCCTACGGAGAGCTGGCGCAATGGCGCATCGGATGGTGGCGGTCTCCGGTCCTGGGGTGGCCGGAGTCGACGGCGGCGAGCTTGGTTGCGGCCGCTGGAGTTCGGGTGGCCACGGGTTAGCTGCTGTGGCGCGCGAGCTAGCGAGCTGAGGCGCTAGCGGGGGCCTACGCGATGCGGTGAGTGGGTTGGACGGGTCGGGCGGACCATTTGGTCGCCGAAGTCGCGTCGGCGGTGAGCGCAGGCGGCGGCGGGTTCGGGCGTAGGCGGTCCGGTGGCTACAGCGGCCTACGGGCAAGAAGAGAGGGATGGACGGGGTCAGAGGCTCACGGCGAGTCGGACGAGGAGGTTGGCGAGCTCGGAGACGGTCCGGAGCAAGCGGGGTGGCGATGGCGATCTTGGCGGACCGAGGTTGAAGAAGACGGCGCGGGACGGCGATTCGGAGCTTCCGGCGTTGCTTGGATCGGTGCAGAAGGCGTAGGAGACGGTGGCGGGGCTCGTGGATAGGTCAGTGAGGCGAGGGGGAGGCGGTGGCCATGGTGAACGGCGACGGTGGCGACGAGCTCCGCTCGGTGGTGCGCGCGAGAGGGGAGCAGAGGAGGGGTTGGGGTCCAGGGGGAGAGAGGAGAGGTGCAGGGGGCGAGGGGGAGTGCGTGGCACTTGGGGCTGGCTCCAGAAGCGGCGGGAGCAGGAGGTGGCTCGGGCACGTGCCGGCGCGCGGTGGCCACACGCCCTCGCCTACTGGCGCGAGGAGGAAGGCGACAAGGAGCCCAAGTGGGCTGGGCCAGCCAGATGGGCTGCCAGGTGAGCGCCAGGTAAGTGTTTTCTCCCTCTCTCTTTTCTATTGTTTCAGTTTTCTATTTCTTCTGTAGCTTAGGGGCTTTATTAAAAATACCTAGACATTCTCAAAATCATGAAACTACTCATGGGTACTGTTTAGAGTATATCCAACAGTAAACATTTTAGTTTATGATTATTTGGACATTTAAAATATTTTATAGCATTTAAATGTCCAAATGCAAATAACATATGATTTAATCCAGTGACCTTATGATGTCCTAGAAAAGTGTGCACCATTTTTGGCAGAGGTTCTAGACCAAGGCAAAGATGATGAACATTTTAGAAGGGCATTTCAGGTTCTTTGAAAAAGATTTTAGTAAACCCTAGTTGGTTTAAGGGGGGTGCTGGGGGTTCTGTCATCCCCATTTCAACTTTCTGAGTGAAGTAGACATGATGCATACACTCTAATGCATCTACTGACTAGGGTTGTGACACGCGTCTACCACAACCATCAGAGGCCTCTCCTGCACCATTGCAACAAAAACAACAACACCCACCTCCACGTCGTGAAATAGTCCTCCGCCGAGCGGGCCATGTTCCTCTTGAGCTAGGACAGAATTCTGGTGCCGCTGCTACTGCTGTTGATGTAGCAATCCGACCTCAGGCGGTCAAATCTCTATGTATAAGTGTCATCCCTGGATCGGTAATGCTGACACACACAGTACTTTAAGGATTTATAACATAGTTCAATCACACACTTATTACATCGAATGTATCAAAAGAGAACTAATACAATAATATGGCTGAAGGCCATCTAAATAAGATAACAACGGAAGCTTCGAAGGTAAATGAGTCCATCAACTCCAACGGCATAGCTGAGTGCACGACAACGACCTAGCGCACCTTTACTCTTCGTCTGAAAAGTCTGCAACATAATACGTTGCAGCCCGAAACGGGTCAGCACATGGAATATGCTGGCAAAAATAACATTGTAGAGCAATGAACAGGATAACAGCTATCACTACATGCATATATGGCTGATGGAGGCTGCTAAGTTTATTTTGCATAAAGCCAATTTTTCCCTACAACAAAGGAATATATTTTATTTAACTACAAAGTTGGTTGTTAAACATTGAGAAGGTTCCTCTAACTCAATCCTAATTAAACAATATTAACAACCCAGCAAATTAATTAAAAAGTGATGAGATCAAATCAATAATTCAAGTACCAGATACTCAAGATGTACATAACCGGGGACACGGCTAATCATGATTAGTTTATACACTCTGCAGAGGTTTGCGCACTTTTCCCCACAAGACTCGATCTCCTCCATTGGATTTCTCGCACTACATGGTGTTTGAGAAACGGATGACCGAGACACAGTCTTTCAGAAGCATTAACTCTTTACTCTGGGTAGACAGTACCACCTACATCCCCTACATCTGCTAGCCTACCACTGAAAGAGGTCACGCAACATACTCAACTATGCTAGAGCCCATAATGGCTTGTGGCTGCACACGGAATTTTCCAGCATGAATAATCTCATGATCCCTTTGAGCCTGGGTGGCGAACCATAGGATGATCACACGGGTACTCCGGGATATCCTAAGACAACACTGGATTCTCCACGTGCCCGCAACCAATCCACCCAGATATGTATTAAAGTAGCCACCTTAAGTTAACCATTAATTATCAACTCTCACATCTGTCATGGATCACTCAAACCAAACCACGTCTATGAGCATAGCATAGCAGTATAAGCATAATGTAGAAGTAACTCCCAAGGTTTGAAATAAAGGGCAATAGGTTCTACCATCATCAACTACTTCCCAGTACCCGCATGTTAATCAGATCCTAACCATGCAATGTTTGAGGGTTGAGACTAATGCATAAAAACTGGGTAATAAAGGGGTATGATCAAACTTTTGCTTGCCTTGCTGACGATCTGAAAACCCTAGTGACTCGTAGTAGCACGCTTCGCACTCCGGAAACTCTATCGCAAACAAACAATAGCATACATAAGCACTCAAGCATAAGATGTAAGGGTAAAATTCAACATAAAAGATCCAAACTGAAAGTTCAACTGAAGAGCTTTAATTTGCAAAAAGAATCAATCAAATCGGAGCTACGAAACTCAAACTATGATCAAAAGAAGTTTGAATTAAAATCTGCTTGAAACCAAATTTTAAATTGTCAAAACCATGTTCAAGTTGATTATCTGGAAAGAGGGGTTCGAGACGAAGATTTTGGCGTTGGTTTCACTGGATTTGGATAAACGAGCAAAAAGTTGCGAGGGTTTGAAGATGAGGGGCTAATCTGCGATAAAAATAATCGTGGATAGGTCCCTGGCCGAAAATAAAATAAAAAGAAAAACCCTAACGAACGAACGTTCGCTATCAGGGACAAACGGGCGAAAACGTTCGCTAACAGTGACGTTCGAGTGAACGTTCGCTAATTAGCGAACTCGAAAAAAACCGATCTAACGAAAAACCTAAAAAATCGGGCGGCGGTTCGGCGGTTTTATTGGTTCAACAATAAACCGGCGGGTCGGCGACGGCGAGATCCGGCGAGGCAGCGTGCGGCGGCAGCAGGCGGCGGCAGCGGCAAGAAGCGGCGGCGGCGCGGGCTTGCGGCGGCGGCAGTGGCTGCGGGCGGGGGGGGGGGGTGGCGAGGAGGCGGCGGGGTGGGCTACTTATAAAGAGGGAGGTGGTGGCGCCTTGGGGAAGGGGCGGCGCGAGGCGGAGTCCCGCTCGAACTCCCCTCGGCGTCCGTGCCTCGCACGGCGGGAGGAAGGCGGTGGCTCGGGAGTGGGCCGGCCTGCTCGGCTGGGCTTCGGCCTAGTCGGGCGGGAAAAGATTTTTTTTTAAAATAAAATTTCGCCCGAACAAAAATCCTAATAAAATATAAAAAAATTCTAAAAATGTCAAAAACAATGTTCGCCGTCTAAATAAAATATTTAGAACAAAGTGAACATTGTTCTGGCCTAAAATGCAATTTTGAAAAATGCATATTTTTTCTAATTCGAATAAAATAGCAAATAAAATCCAAATAAAATATTTATTTGATTTAAAATTACTTCCCCAATATTCCTCTCTTTTGAAGAAGTCATATTATCTTCTCTCTTTTTATTTTTAATATTGGAAATAATTGGAAAGAAAAATATTAAAACCAAATTGATCCTCTTTTCAAATTTGAGAAAATTCAAATATGAAAATAAATGAAATCCACAACTCTCTCCTTGGGTCCTTGAGTTGCTTAAGATTTCTAGGATCACAACCAAAATGCAAATAAAATATGATATGCATATGATGCCCTATGTATAAAATCCAAATTGAAAATTGGGATGTTACAGTTGATGCTTCTATAGCTCCTGCTGCTACTGCAGAGGTGGAGGACTATTATGAGGATGAGGTTGATCAAAATCAAAACTATGTGCAACCACCAGCACCACCACCAGCAGGTCGACCTCAGGCGTATAATCGTAATGGTAGGGCTGCAGCACCACCTGAGGTACGAGATCATGACCATTTTGCTAAACTAAAATTGAATATTCCACCATTTGAGGGTAGATATGTTCCTGATATATATCTTATTTGGGAGTTAGAAACTGAACAACATTTTACATGTTTACAATAACCTGAGGAGAGACATGTTCCTGTTGTTGTTTGTGCTTTCACTAGTTTTGCATGTGTTTGGTGGTCTGAACATTGTATATTATATCCTATTCCAGCTACTTGGGTTTCTTTGAAAACTGCTATGCGTACTCGTTGGTGTAGCGACCAGACCTCAGACGGTCAAGTCTCTGTGCATTAGTGTCATCCCTGGATCAGTAATGCTAACACACACAGTACTCGAAGGATTTATAACAGAGTAGCAATCACACACTTATTACCTCGAATGTCTCAAAAGAGAACTTAATAGAATAAATATGGCTTAAGGCCATCTAAAAACGATAACAGCGGAAGACTTGGAAGATAAGCAAGTCCATCAACTCCAACGGCATCACTGAGTATAGAACCACGACCTAAGGCACCTTACTCGTCGTCTGAAAAGTCTGCAACATGAAAGGTTGCAGCCCGAAAATGGGTCAGCACATGGAATATGCTGGCAATGTAACACATAGAGAGTAATGAACAGAATAATGCTATACTACATGCATATTTGGCTGGTGGAAAGCTCTATGGTTACAGTTTTGCGAAAAGTCAATTTTTCCCTACTGCAAAGGAATAAATTCTATTTAACTATCATGGTGGTTGTTAAACATTGAGAATGGGTGACACCATCTCAATCCCAATTAAGTTTCAACATGAATCCCAACAAAATTAATTAAAGTAACATGATGAGATTCACATGATAATCCAAGTACTAGATACTCAAGTTGTCCATAACCGGGGATACGACTAACCATGATTAGTTTATACAATCTGCAGAGGTTTGCGCACTTTTCCCCACAAGACTCGATCTCCTCCGTTGGGATTCTCGCACTACATGATGTTTGAGATACGGATGACCGAGACATAGTCTTTCAGAAACATTTGCACCTTACGATCGGGTAGACAGTACTACCTACAACCCCTACATCTGCTAGTCTACCACTGTAAGAGTTCACACAACTTAATCAACTATGCTAGAGCCCATAATAGCTTGTGGCTGCACACGGAAGTTTCTAGCATGAATAATCCCATGATCCCTTTGAGCCTGGGTGGCGGTCCATAAAAAAACAGGCAATCGCTGGAATACCCAGGTGCCTCAATCCACCCAGATGTGTGTTTAAGTAGCCACCTTAAATTGAACCATTAATTAACAATCTCACATCTGTCATGGATACACTCACCCAATCCACGTCTACTAGCATAGCATAGCAATATAAGCAAACGTAGAAGTAACTCCCAAGGGTTTGGTAATAAACAGGGCAATAGGTTCTACCTCATCAGCTACTTCCCAACCCACAATTTAATCAGATCCTAATCATGCAATTGTTTGAGGATTGATCTAATGCAATAAAACTGGGTATGAAAAGAGGTATGATCAAAGTGTTACTTGTCTTGCTGATGATCCGTGAAACCTAGGGATTCGAAGTAGCAAGCGGCGCACTCCGGGTACTCTATCGCAAACAAACAAGCATACAATAAGTACTCGTCTAATGAACAGGTAAAACTCAAATAAGAGATCTAACCAGAAAGTTCAACTTAAGAACTCCGGTTTGCAAAAAGAATCAAATCAAACGAAGCAACGAAAGTCAAACGGCGAAAAAACAAGCTTCGTTTACTAATCTGGACCGAAGTCAAATTTTATAGTAGCAAAAACGTGTTTGAGTTGGTTAAAACAGAAAGGGGGTTTTGAGACGAAACTCTAGGCGCTTGAATCGCCTGATTCCGACAAACGAGCGAAAAGTTAAACCAAAACGAAAAACACATCGGAAATCGCGATCAGAAATAATCGCGGAAAATCCGAGAAAAAGAAAAACTGACGAACAGTTTAACGAACGGACGTTCGTTAACTGTAACTAAACGATGAACGCGTTCGTTAAAACGAACGAACGAGCGAACGCTCGCTAAATAAGAAAACCAAAAAAACAAAACAAAACCGATCTAAAAAACCTAGGGTTTTCTAAAAAACCGAATTGGTTTTCTTCAGAAAACCGGGCGGCGGGCGGCTACCTCGGCTCGGGGCTCCGGCGAAGTCCGGCGGCTCCGGCGGGGCGACAGGAGGCGGCGTGGGGCGGCGGGGCTGCGGGCGGCGGCGGCGGCGGCTTTCCCGGCGGTGGCGGTGACCTTGGGCGGCGGGGCGGCTCGGCGGGGGTGCGGCTCCGGCGGCAGGGCGGGTTCCGGCGGCGGGGCTGCTGGTTCGGTGGCGGGGTGAGGGGCGGCGGCGGCTATTTAAGGAGGGGGCGGCTTGGGGAAGGGGGCGCCTCGGGAGGCATGCTCCTCCCGGAGTCGGGTGGCGGCGGCGGTCTCCGATGCGGAGACGGCGTCGGGAGGAGGTGGCGCGGGCGGGCCAGCCTGGTTCGGTGGGCTTCGGCCCAGTCGGGCGCGCGGGAGTTTTTTTAAACAATTCCGCCGAAACTGAGAAATATTTTAGAAAATAAAATAAAATTCTAAAAATGCCAAAATAAATGTTTCGCCATCTAAATAAAATATTTAGAACAAGATGAACATTTTCTTGGCCCTAAAATGTAATTTTGAAAAACGTGCAATTTTCCTAAATTCAAATAAAATAGCAAAACTCCAAATAAAATAAGATTTGATTTTTTTATTAAATCCTCAATATTTCTTATTTTTGGGAAAGTCATTTTATTCCCTCTCTCTTATTTTTATAAATGAAATAATTGAAGATAAAATAAATAAAATCAAATAATCCTATTTTCAAAATTTGAGAAAACCCAAATATGAAAATAACGAAATCCCCAACTCTCGCCGTGGGTCCTTGAGTTGCGTAGAATTTCTAGGATCAAACCAAAAATGCAATAAAATATGATATGCAATGATGATCTATTGTATAACATTCCAAATTGAAAATTTGGGATGTTACAAACCTACCCCCTTAAGATGAATCTCGCCCTCGAGATTCGGGTTGGCTAGAAAATAGGTGAGGGTGGTCCTTCCGTAGATCTTCCTCTCGCTCCCAGGTGGCTTCATCCTCGGTATGGTGGCTCCACTGAACTTTGAGAAACTTGATAACCTTGCTGCGGGTGACTCGGCTGGCATACTCAAGAATCTTGACTGGTTTCTCCTCATAAGTCAAATCACTATCCAACTGAATCGCCTCCAGTGGCACTGTATCTCTCAGCGGTATATCAGCCATCTCTGCGTGGCACTTCTTCAACTGGGAAACGTGGAACACATCGTGAACTCCTGACAATCCTTTGGGTAATTCCAACTTGTAAGCAACTTCTCCCATATGCTCCAAAACTTTGTATGATCCTACAAAACGTGGCGCTAACTTTCCCTTAACTCCAAAGCGCTTAACTCCCCGAAGTGGAGATACACGAAGATAAACTCTGTCTCCGATTTCGTAAACTGTCTCCTTACATTTTGAATCCACATAGCTCTTCTGTCTGGATTGGGCTACCTTGAGCCTATCGCGAATCAACTTCACCTTCTGTTCAGACTCCTTAATCAAATCTGGTCCAAACAACTGGCAGTCTCCAACTTCGTCCCATAACAATGGTGTTCTACACCTCCTTCCGTACAAAGCTTCGAAAGGGGCCATCTTCAAACTGGATTGATAACTGTTGTTGTAAGAGAACTCTGCATAAGGCAAGTTATCGTCCCAACTAGATCCATAATCTAACGCACAAGCTCTCGGCATGTCCTCCAAAATCTGATTGACTCTCTCGGTCTGTCCATCTGTCTATGGATGAAAGGTTGTACTGAATTCTAGCCTGGTACGCAAAGTTTCATGTAACTGATACCAGAACTTTGAGGTAAACTGGGTTCCTCTATCTGATACAATGCTCCTCGGAACTCCATGCAGACATACGATTCTGGTCATGCATATCTTTGCCAACTTAGCACTGGTGTAAGTGGTCTTCACTGGGATGAAATGAGCTACCTTCGTCAAACGATCGACTACAACCCATATTGAGTCATAGCCTGAACGAGTCCTGGGCAATCCCGTGATAAAATCCATGCCTAGTTTATCCCACTTCCATTCGGGTATCGGCAATGGCTGTAGCAATCCTGCTGGCTTCTGATGCTCTGCCTTCACTCTCTGACATACATCACAAACTGCTACATACTCCGCAATATCCTTCTTCATTCCGGTCCACCAGAAAGTATCCTTCAAATCCAAATACATATTGGTATTTCCTGGGTGAATCGAATACGACGAGTCATGAGCCTCCTGCAGAATCAACTTCCTGATCTCCGGGTCATTAGGCACATAAACGCGGACCTCAAACCATAAGGTATCGTGCTCGTCCTCACGAAATCCCTTGGCTTTTTCTTTGCTCATCCTTTCCTTTATTCCGGCAATCTCCTTGTCTGTCTTCTGAGCTTCTCTGATCTTATCCATCAGAGTAGACTGTATCTCCAATGCTGCAACATAGCCTCTCGGAACTATTTCCAAACATAGCTCGCGAAGATCCTCGGCTAATTCCTTCGGTAACTCTCCGGTCATGAGTGTGTTGACATGGCTCTTGCGGCTCAACGCATCTGCTACTACGTTAGCCTTTCTGGGGTGATAATGCAATCTCATATCATAATCCTTTATGAGCTCCAACCATCTCCTTTGCCTGAGATTCAACTCCTTCTGCGTGAAGTTGTATTTCAAACTCTTGTGATCCGTGTACACCTCACAGTGGTTTCCGATGAGAAAATGTCTCCATGTCTTCAATGCATGTACTACGGCTGCTAACTCCAAATCATGCGTAGCGTAATTCATCTCATGGGGTTTAAGCTGTCGTGAAGCAAATGAACAACTCTTCCTTCCTGCATAAGCACTGCTCCAAGTCCTCGACGAGAAGCGTCGCAGTATACTTCATAATCCTTGCGCCGATCTGGCAGAATCAACACTGGTGATGTAACCAAACGTTTCTTCAACTCTTGGAAACTAGCTTCACATTCCTCAGTCCAGTTGAACTTGGTGTCCTTCTTCAATAGCTCCGTCATGGGCTTAGCAATCCTCGAGAAATTCTCAATGAATCTCCGGTAGTATCCTGCAAGTCCAAGAAAACTCCGGATCTCTCCAACTGATGTGGGTGATTCCCAGTTTGTCACAGTGTCGACTTTGGTGGGGTCTACTGCTATTCCTTCTCCGGATATAACATGTCCGAGGAATCCAACTTCCTTCAACCAAAACTCACATTTGCTGAACTTGGCGTATAACTGATGTTCTCTGAGCTTCTCAAGTACCAAACGCAAATGTTCCTTCTGCTCCTCTTCATTCTTGGAGTAGACCAAAATATCATCAATGAACACCACGACAAACTTATCCAAAAACTCCATAAACACCTTGTTCATCAGGTTCATGAAATAGGCAGGTGCGTTAGTCAGACCAAAGACATAACAGGATACTCGTACAGCCCATACCTAGTGGTAAAAGCCGTCTTAGGTATATCCTGCTCTCGAATCTTCAACTGATGGTATCCTGGCCGCAGATCGATCTTGGAAAATACCTTATCCTTGTAAGCGGTCAAACAGATCATTGATCATCGGCAGTGGGTACTTGTTTTTAATAGTCACTTCATTCAGTCCTCGATAATCAACAACCATCCTTAATGATCCATCCTTCTTATCCACTAGAAGCACTGGCAATCCCCAAGGTGAAGAACTTGGGCGAATATAGCCTTTATCCAGCAACTCCTTAATCTGCTTCTTAATCTCCTCCAAATCCTTTGCGGGCATACTGTACGGTCTCTTAGATATTGGCCCTATGCCTGGCAAAAGCTCAATCAAAAACTCAATGTCTCTATCCGGTGGCATGCCTGGCAACTCCTCTGGAAATACGTCAGGGAAATCCTTCACCACTGGTACTTCCTCCTGTACAACTCCTGATAAAGAATTCACCTGAGTCCTCTTCGGCACATGCCGGGATACATACTTGATCCTTCTTCCTTCTGGGGTGGTAAGCAAAATCGACTTACTAGCGCATTCAATGTTCCCTTCATACTTCGATAACCAATCCATGCCTAATATCACATCCAGTCCTTGCGATTCCAATACTATTAGGTCCGAGGGAAACACGTAGTTACCAATCCTTAATGGAAACCTATCACACCATAGACTAGCCATATACTCTGCTCCTGGCGAGGTTACTAACATGGGTGACCTAAGGGCTTGGGTTGGCAATTTATACTTATCCACAAATCCCCTTGATATGTATGAATGCGATGCACCAGTATCAAAAAGAACGAGTGCACTAAATGACTTAACCAAAAACTTACCTATTACTGCATCTGGTTGGGCTTCAACCTCCTCCACGCTAACGTGGTTCACATGTCCTTTGTTGAAAGGGTTGGGCTTCTTCCCAGAGCTTCCATCGCCATTTCCATTCTTAGCTTCAGGACACTCATTAGCATAATGTCCAGTCTTCTGGCACTTGTAGCAAGTGACTTGGCTCAGATCTCTCTTAGCTGGGGTCGATGGGTTGGTACGGTTCTGTCTGTTGCTTCCTCCATTCCCATTACTATTCTTGGGTCCACTATGGTTGTGCGAACCTCCTGCTCCATGGGTATGCTGAAAAGGTCCTCCCGAATTTGGGGTAAAACATGGCTTCTGATGAGCTCCAGAATTGTACTTCCCTTGTCCATACTTCCTCTTGCGGCTTTCAATCTGCTGCTGCTTCCCTTCAATCATGAGAGCTCTATCTACCAACTCCTGGTAGTTGTTGAAGGTTGCTACCACCAACTGCATGCTCAGCTCATCATTCATCCCTTCCAGAAACTTCTCCTGCTTGGTTGCATCTGTAGCAACGTCATCTAGGGCATAACGTGCTAACTTACTAAAGTCCTCCACATACTGGCCTACGGTGCGTCCTCCTTGGAGTAAGTTGCGAAACTCACGCTTCTTCATGGTCATAGCTCCTGCTGAAACATGGGCAGTACGGAAAGCTTGCTGAAACTGGTCCCATGTGACAGTGTCGATGGGGTGAGTGGCTGTGTAATTCTCCCACCATGATGTTGCGGGTCCATCAAGCTGATGTGCGGCAAAACGCACTCTCTCCGCATCTGTGCATCCTGCAGTGGTCAACTCCCTTCCAACTTTGCGGAGCCAATCATCTGCAACAATCGGCTCGGTGCTATTGGAATACACCGGCGGATTTAGCCTCAAGAAACGGGTCAAATGATCAACAGGTGGTGGTGGTGGTGGGTTGTTGTTGTTGTTGTTGTTGCTGCTGCCTTGGTTCTGTACTAGTGCTTGCATCAAGACATTCTGCTGCTGAATCAACTGAGTGATCTCCGGTGGGACAAATCCAGTGTCGCGTCTCGGAGGCATCTGATGGGTTTAGAAAAGATGAGAATTTAGAATAGAATGAGGTCTAGAGAGAAAACACTACCCATATGCACATGAGACAAACACAATCAATATCAGTCAAATCAATTCAAACAAGGCATACAATCGATCTAACTATCGTCACAAAGTGCTCGGACTATACTATATACATGGGGGAATACTACTACTGATTATGGTGGTCTACTAGAAATTTTGATCGGTCGAAGACTCCATGATATATGCTCCAGCTTCATCAACAAAGTCATCTTCACTGGGGTCCGAGTCGGTGTCGTCGATGATGATGTAGTTATCCGGGCAAGCGCAATCATCGTCTTCTCCTCCTGGTGCTGGGTCTCCCATGAATACTCCGATCTTCTTTATCGGGTCGTCATTCTTCTCCAACAACGTGGCGATCTCCTCCTCATATCCATCGCGCGTAGACTTGAGTTCTTCCTCCAACTCCGTGATCTTGGTCAATGCCTTCTTCAGATCTATCATGCATGTGCACATTTGGTTCTCCTGGCGACGAATGTGTTGGTTTAACTCCTGGATGAAAGCTGCAATTGATCTATCCTTCTTGGTACTGATCATCTCCCATTGCTCATCTCGGCGCCCACAAATCTGGTAAATGGTATCCTTAAGCTCCTTGTGGTAAACTTCTCCAATGCATCCCATGGTGATGTGGGCTACCATGCTCTTTCCGAGACTCCAGGTTGGTGCATCAAAGGAAAACTCTATGGGCTCGGTGACGGGCATGAACGTCCTTCCTGGAACTTGAACTTGAATCATCCAACTCTCCTCTTCTGGTAGTGTGGCGTTGTAGGTTCCGGTGAAGCTTGGTATTCCGATGTTCAGGTATCTAGTGACTTCCTTCAAGTGGCGTCCAAAGGGTGTATCTTCATCTGGTTGCATGAACTTGTTCCTGGCATCCGCCATCCTAAAAGAGTGGAAAATGGAGAGGAGTCAGAAATGAGAAGAGAATAGTGATCTAGGGTTTAAGCTTAGTGGTCGTGTCCTACAGTCAACCTGGCTCTGATACCATCTTGTAGCGACCAGACCGCAGACGGTCAAGTCTCTGTGCATCAGTGTCATCCCTGGATCAGTAATGCTGACACGCACAATACTCGAAGGATTTATAACAGAGTAGCAATCACACACTTATTACCTCGAATGTCTCAAAAGAGAACTTAATACAATAAATATGGCTTAAGGCCATCTAAAAACGATAACAGCGGAAGACTTGGAAGATAAGCGAGTCCATCAACTCCAACGTGTCACACCCTGATTTTCATGCCAGAACACTTAAGCTAAGGAATCATGATAAAATGTGGTTTGACAAAAACTTTTGAGTGTTTTGTCTTTGCTTTGATTGAATGTTTGACTGTTGTTTGCAAGTGCTCTAAAAATCAAATAAATTCTCCAACTCCTATACTCCTTCTCCTTGATCCAAAACCCTTTCCCAATGATCATGCCATGTGTATAGAACATAAAAATAATTTCTTACAAAAATAATTTGGCCAAATAGTATTTTCAAAAATTAGTTTTCCAAAAACCCCTGAATTGAGATTTGCACTGCAAGTACTTAATTAAGGGCAGTAAAAATATTTCCAAAAATATATTTAACTCCTATTAGATATAGGACACCCAGAAACCACAAAATTATAATTTTAAAAGTTATTTTCCTATTTTATTTAATGGTTTTTCTTAAGTCCAGAAATGGTCATTAATAGGTTAAAATTATTTTAATGCTTTAAAAATATTTGGGAAAAACCTAGGGAAACTCAGTGGACATATATTGTCCATATATAAGAGTTTCAACACATGGTCATGTTCAAAATATTGGTCAAATCCCTCAAAAACCCTTTCTGGATATTTCAAGCTTTTGAAATATTTACAAAGGAAATATTCCCCAAAAATTCCAAGAAAATTCTATCATGTCACATATGACATGCTTGATGATCTTGCCAAGTCTCATGTCATGGAGAATAGTATAACCCCATGAAATCCTCTCAAAACCACTTCTGTCCTTTTTCAAGTTTGAACAACTTTGCACTGTCAAACATGTCCAAATGCTCTCAAACTTGGTGCACGTGCTCAAATGGTGTAATAATGCATCTAGACCAAATGGCACAAGTTGGAGAGAATGTTATCTTGATCAAAGTGCCCCAAAACCCTCTCTGTCCAGAACAAAATTTGAACAACTTTACATTGGCAACTTTCTCCTTTTGATCTCAACTTTTGTGGACATGTTCAGAACCTCAAATGATGACACTACACTAAGTGGTGCATCATGGAGAATAGCTTTGCATGACTAAATCTTGAAAAGTCCATTTCTGTTGATTTCTAGGGTTTACAAAAGTTGCATTGGCAACTTTTCCCAAATGGACTCAATCTTGGTGGAACCACTTGTTTTCTCATGCTATTTGGCCCTGTCAAGCCTTATGACAAGAGGAGTTCATCTTATTTCCCAAATCAACAACAAACACCTTCTGCCATTTTCTAAAAACACCAATTTGACCACTTCCACTAATCCCCATGAGTTCTACTTTTTACCACCACCCCTACTAGTTCCCCTCTACCTCTGGTGTGCTTCCCTGCTCGAGAGGCAATGATGAAGGGGGGAAGGGATCCACTTTTCTTCTCTGGGCAGCAGCATTTCCACTCTCTCTCAACTCCCTCTCCCCTCCAGTGGATTCCCAGGGCATCCAATGCCATTGCCACATTGTTTACTCCCCCTTGCAGCTGCCAGACACAAGTGGGCGCGTGAGGACGCGAGAAAAAGCCGCAGGTGCCGGCCATTTGCGCGCTCTGGAGCATGTCAGCGTGCTCCCGACCGTTGACGCCGCATCCCCCGACCACCTCGAGCCTCCCCCTTGCGCCAGTCGAGGTGCCTCGACGTCCGCAACACACCACCATGCTGGCCCCCTCTTTCCCCTCTCTATCCTGCCCATGCCGCGCGTGCCCAGAGCCGCGCAAGGCTGCCAATGCGCGTGCGAGCTCATGGCTCCACCCGGAGCTCTCCCCGCTCCTTCTCTCCCTTCCCCTGGCCGTAGACCATCTCTACAAATGCCCCGGACACGCACACGCGAGCCCCCGTGACCCCTAGCAACGGCAACGACCTCTCCGGCGCACTCGCCCACGGTGCACCTCGCCCCCTTCTATTTAAAGCCACCCCCGAGCCCCCTCTCTACTCCTTTGACTTTCTCTCCCTCCCGTGCACCCCCTGGACCGACCCACTTCCCTCCTCGCGCCCTCCATATCCCCCCATGGACGGAGAACCGCCACCGGCCCCGTGCTAAATTCGGGCTATCCCGAGCCTCTCTTCTCTCCCTAGCCACTCCAGAGCCCCCTCACCACCACCGCCGACTCGCCCCACACTCCATTTCCTCCTCCCCGTGCCTGCCTCGCTGTGCCAAACCTCGCTGACAGCCTCCTCCGCGGCTATCCAGGCCATCGCCGCTACGGCCCTCCCCGGCATGCGTGAAGCACATGGATGGGTGCGGCGTGGCCTCCTGAGCACGCTGGTGGGCGGAGCGTCGCTGGAGATGCTCTGTAGCGCCGGCAATCGCCGGTGGGAGCCGGTCCTCCCCGCGGCCGGAGCGCTCGCGGGAGGTTGAAGACGGCCTGCTGCTGGGCCCCGCGCGTCAGCGACCCAGCAGGCGGGCCCGACCGTTTAAGTGGAAACGGCTTCGGCTGGATCCGCCTCCCCTGCGCGAAGGCGCACCCCTGTGAAGCCGCCTTCGACATCACCACCTTTGCCCGCGCAGCCGAGCCACTGGGCCGGCCCACGGTCTATCTGTCGCCCGTGCGCAGGATAAGGTTAAAGCCTTATTTCCTTTTTCTTTTTCCAGTCAACTTCATAAATCCATAAATAATTCAAATTAACTCCAAATTTGATGATTCAAATTTCTAGTAGTTTCTAAATTCATGCGCTATCTCAAGGTGCTATTTGCACATTTTTCCAGAAATATTTCTTTCACAAATAATTATCAAATACCATTTTTCCATTTCTGTCATAAAATTTAGAAAATCACAGAGGGCTCAAATTTGATCCAAATGCCATGATTCAAATTCCTAGATGCTTCTAAGTTCATAACTTAGCTTATGAACATTTTTGTTAATACTTTCTGTCCCACATAAAATAATGAGCCATTTCTTCATATTTGTCAACTTTGCAAATTCATAGGAAATTCAATTGAACTCCAAATCCAGTGAAACCAACTCCCAGATGCTTCTAAAATCATGATTTGCTAAATGGGTGCCTTTGCTCATCTTTCAAAAATATATTTCTGTACACTTCTTGCAAATCCATAAACCCCTTGATTCCATCATGTTGAAATGTTCAGAAATATTAACTAATCCAATTCCAATGAAACCACCCTGGTTATTTTTCATATGACCAGGGAAGTCCTAGAAAAGTCAAATCCATATTTTTAGAGCACTTTTATTTTCTGCCTTGTTGTGTTGCTTATTATGATTGTTTCGACGTTAGTTGACGAAGTAGACGGAGTACTTGGAGAAGGACCAGAAGATCTCAGGACTCTGATGAACCAGGCAAGCAGCCCTTTGACCATGTCCATGAAACCCTTTTTATGCACGTCATATAGCACTTTACTATTGTTGCATCGGAATCATGATGAGATGGTAACCACTTCGGTGGGTTGCCTTTGTTGCTTCCTTGTTGATACTTGCATTGTGCATGACCCTACCTTCCTATGAGGGTTATGCGGGTGTGAGTAGATAGGATGCTAAAGTAGATGCTACGCAAATGGGACGGGTATATGCATGGTGATGGAGGCAAGTATGCTCCCAAAGACTTTTTTTGAAAACCCCGTCGGGTGCCACTAATGCCCGAGAGAGATGTTGAGCTAGGTAACCACTTGACAAAGAAGTGGTGTACCGGAGAAGGATATGTGAGTGTGGTTTCAAAGACGGATTGGTTTAAGTTGCGACCGTTATTCCAACCTTACATGCGTAACCACTCTACCCTTATATGGGAAAGGGCATTACTGATTACCTAGGCCGATACTAGCTTGGAGCCCGTATTACTAGTGACGGGAGAGTTGTTGGTGCGCTCTCTCGGGACGGGGTCGTGCCAGGTAGGGCGGCCAAGAACATTTTTATGGGGCACCGGACACACCGTTGGTACCCTGTGCCAGTGGTATGTGATAAATATGGGAGCGAGGCTCCACAATTGCAAGATGTGAAATGTTGGGCACGGGGGTTACTACCAATCGAGTGGACTCCATGTTAGTATCGTCTAGGGAAAGGTGGTGATCGGGTGCTTACCCCGGGTACTAGAGGTACCGCGGGTCGTGGATGACACGAAAGTTCCCCGGATCTTGTTGGTAAAGTGTGCAACCTCTGCAGAGTGTAAAACTATTTGAATAGCCGTGTCCACGGTCAAGGACAGTTGGGTAACCGCTCTTGGGCTACGTCCACATGTTTACGAAACCTGGTGAGTGTGTATGGATGAATGGAAAGAACTACTTGGGTCAAGTCAAAGGACTTGACATGATTGAGTTGGGTTGGTGCCCACTCCATTTATGTTGATTTCTGTAACCTGTCCTCGGGGTTACTTGAATTCTCATGATGCATGTTATGCAAGTTGTTGAACATGTCATAGCACTCAAAACAAGCTTTCTGCAAAAATTTACCTATATCATGCATTATTGTGCCTTGAACCAAAACATGGGTTGCTTGCGAGTACATTCAAAGTACTCATTGGCTTGCCACTGGTTATTTTATTGGCCAGGCATGAAAGAACAGGATATGATGAAGAATACTTCGGTGACGAACATGCGAGCTAGGACGCTTCCCAGTCAGAATGCCTGTAGGGGTAAGGCAGATGGCATGGGACCAAGTTATCGACGAAGATTTCCGCTGCAAAGTTATACTCAAAACTTGACCATAATGGTCATAATTTATGTAAGGCGGTATGTATGGATGTAAGACTCTTGTTATACAGCTTCTGTGTGTTCAGTGAGCATTGATCTCTGGGATCACTGTACACGTGCATTCGGTGATCATGACTTATGAGTCGGGGTCCCCACACAATGGCATCACTGAGTATAGAACCACGACCTAAGGCACCTTACTCGTCGTCTGAAAAGTCTGCAACATGAAAGGTTGCAGCCCGAAAACGGGTCAGCACATGGAATATGCTGGCAATGTAACACACAGAGAGTAATGAACAGAATAACGCTATACTACATGCATATTTGGCTGCTGGAAAGCTCTATGGTTACAGTTTTGCGAAAAGCCAATTTTTCCCTACTGCAAAGGAATAAATTTTATTTAACTATCATGGTGGTTGTTAAACATTGAGAATGGGTGACACCATCTCAATCCCAATTAAGTTTCAACATTAATCCCAACAAAATTAATTAAAGTAACATGATGAGATTCACATGATAATCCAAGTACTAGATACTCAAGTTGTCCATAACCGGGGACACGGCTAACCATGATTAGTTTATACACTCTGCAGAGGTTTGCGCACTTTTCCCCACAAGACTCGATCTCCTCCGCTGGGATTCTCGCACTACATGATGTTTGAGAAACGGATGACCGAGACATAGTCTTTCAGAAGCGTTTGCACCTTACGATCGGGTAGAGAGTACCACCTACAACCCCTACATCTGCTAGTCTACCACTGTAAGAGTTCACACAACTTAATCAACTATGCTAGAACCCATAATAGCTTGTGGCTGCACACGGAAGTTTCTAGCATGAATAATCTCATGATCCCTTTGAGCCTGGGTGGCGGTCCATAAAAAACAGGCAATCGCTGGAATACCCGGGTGCCTCAGTCCACCCAGATGTGTGTTTAAGTAGCCACCTTAAATTGAACCATTAATTAACAATCTCACATCTGTCATGGATACACTCACCCAATCCACGTCTACTAGCATAGCATAGCAATATAAGCAAACGTAGAAGTAACTCCCAAGGGTTTGGTAATAAACAGGGCAATAGGTTCTACCTCATCAGCTACTTCCCAACCCACAATTTAATCAGATCCTAATCATGCAATTGTTTGAGGATTGATCTAATGCAATAAAACTGGGTATGAAAAGAGGTATGATCAAAGTGTTACTTGCCTTGCTGATGATCCGTGAAACCTAGGGATTCGAAGTAGCAAGCGGCGCACTCCGGGTACTCTATCGCAAACAAACAAGCATACAATAAGTACTGGTCTAATGCACAGGTAAAACTCCTATAAGAGATCTAACCAGAAAGTTCAACTTAAGAACTCCGGTTTGCAAAAAGAATCAAATCAAACGAAGCAACGAATGTCAAACGGCGAAAGAAACAAGCTTCGTTTACTAATCTGGACCTAAGTCAAATTTTACAGTAGCAAAAACTTGTTTGAGTTTGTTAAACAGAAAGAGGGTTTCGAGACGAAACTCTAGGCGCTTGAATCGCCTGATTCCAACAAACGAGCGAAAAGTTAAACCAAAACGAAAAACAGATCGGAAATTGCGATCAGGAATAATCGCGGAAAATCCGAGAAAAAGAAAAACTGACGAACAGTTTAACGAACAGACGTTCGTTAACTGTAACTAAACGATGAACGCGTTCATTAAAACGAACGAACGAGCGAACGCTCGCTAAATAAGAAAACCGAAAAAAAACAAAACCGATCTAAAAAAATCTAGGGTTTTCTAAAAAAACCGAATCGGTTTTCTGGCGGGCGGCTACCTCGGCTCGGGGCTCCGGCGAAGTCCGGCGGCTCCGGCGCGGCGAAGGGAGGCGGCGTGGGGCGGCGGGGCTGCAGGCGTCGGCGGCGGGGGCTTTCCCGGCGGCGGCGGGGCGGCTCGGCAATGGTGCGGCTCCGGCGGCGGGGCGGGTTCCGGCGGCGGGGCTGCGGGTTCGGTGGCGGGGTGAGGGGCGGCGGCAGCGGCTATTTAAGGAAGGGGGCAGCGCGGCTTGGAGAAGGGGGCGCCTCGGGAGGCGTGCTCCTCCCGGACTCGGGCGGCGGCGGTGGTCTCCGATCCGGAGACGGCGGCGGGAGGTGGTGGCGCGGGCGGGCCGGCCTGGTTCGGCTGGGCTTCGGCCCAGTCGGGCGCGCGGGAGTTTTTTTTAAACAATTCCGCCGAAACTGAGAAATTTTTAGAAAATAAAAAAAATTCTAAAAATGCCAAAATAAATTTTTCACCGTCTAAATAAAATATTTAGAACAAGATGAACATTTTCTTGGCCCTAAAATGCAATTTTGAAAAACGTGCAATTTTCCTAAATTCAAATAAAATAGCAAAACTCGAAATAAAATTAGATTTGATTTTTTTTATTAGATCCTCAATATTTCTTATTTTTGGGAAAGTCGTTTTATTCCCTCTCTCTTATTTTTATAAATGAAATAATTGAAGATAAAATAAATAAAATCAAATGATCCTATTTTGAAAATTTGAGAAAACCCAAATATGAAAATAACGAAATCCCCAACTCTCTCCGTGGATCCTTGAGTTGCGTAGAATTTCTAGGATCAAACCAAAAATGCAATAAAATATGATATGCAATGATGATCTATTGTATAACATTCCAAATTGAAAATTTGGAATGTTACAGTTGGGTTCCACCACATTATCAATGTGAATTACTTCAAAAATTGCAGCGTTTAAGACAAGGAAAAAATTCTGTAGAAGAATATTATCAGGAATTACAAACTGGAATGATTAGATGTGGAATTGTTGAGGATAATGAAGCTATGCTTGCACATTTTATGGGTGGATTAAATAGAGAGATTCAGACCATTCTAGAGTATAAGGAGTACAATAATATCACTCGTTTATTCCATCTTGCTTGTAAAGTTGAACGTGAAGTGAAGGATCGATAGGCATTGGTGCGGACTAATTTTTCTGCAGGTCGACCTTCATCATGGACACCGCGTGCATCCTCTACTTCCACACATTCTACTGCACCGACACCTTCATCAGCTGCCACCTCCAGCCGTGATACAAGGAAGCAGGCACAACCACCACTATCTGCCAAGAGCACACCTATTGTGCTTGCACAGAGTTCTTCTTCCATGGACTCCACAGGGCACACAAGTGATATTATTTGTCGTCGTTGTAAGGGACGAGGTCATTATGCGAGAGAATGCAAATCTCAGCGTGTGATGATTGCTACTGAGGATGGTGGGTATGAGTCCGCTAGTGACTATGATGAGGAGACTTTGGCTCTTATTACACGTGAAGAACACGGTGAAGATGATTCTAATCATGAGACGCAATACATGGCTCCTGAAGACGCTGACAGGTATGAATGTTTAGTTTCTCAACGTGTTTTGAGTGTGCAGGTCACACAAGCTGAGCAAAATCAGAGGCCTAATTTGTTACAAAGGGAGTTGTGAAGGAACGTTTGTTCGCGTCATCATAGATGGAGGGAGCTGCAACAACTTGGCTAGCATGGAGATGGTGGAGAAGCTATCTCTCACCACAAGACCACATCCACATCCTTACTACATCCAATGGTTCAACAGCAGCGGCAAGGTTAAGGTAACACGTACTGTTCGTGTGTATTTTAGTATCTCTACATATTCCTGATTATGTTGATTGCGATGTGGTACCCATGCAAGCATGTTTATTACTTGGTAGACCATGGCAATTTGATAAAAATTCTGTACACCATGGTAGAAACAATCAGTATACTCTTGTTCATAAGGATAAAAATATTAATTTGCTTCCTATGACTCCTGATTCCATTTTGAAAGATGATATTAATAGAGGTAATAAAGCAAAACAGGAGAAAAATAAGAGTGAAAATTAGATTGTGGCAAAAGAATTTGAGCAACAAATGAAACCTAATAATAAACCATCTAGTGTTGCTTATGAAATTAAATTGAAAAGTGCATGTTTACTTGCCACAAAATCTGATATTGATGAGCTAGATTTCAGCAAATATGTTTGCTATGCTTTTGTGTGCAAAGAGGCATTATTTTCATTCGAGGACGTGCCTTCCTCTTTGCCCCCTGCTGTCACTAACATTTTGCAGGAGTTCGCTGACGTCTTTCCACAAGACGTGCCACCGGGATTACCACCTATTCGAGGGATTGAGCATCAAATTGACTTAATTCTCGGTGCATCGCTACCCAACCATGCACCATACCGTACCAATCCAGAGGAGACGAAGGAGATTATGAGTCAAGTACAGGAGTTGCTCGACAAAGGTTATATACGCAAATCTCTTAGTCCTTGTGCTGTTCCTATTATACTAGTGCCTAAAAAGGATGGTACGTCGTGTATGTGTGTTGATTGTAGAGGCATTAATAATATTACTATTCGTTATCGTCATCCTATTCCTAGGCTAGATGATATGCTTGATGAATTGAGTGGCTCTACAATATTCTCAAAGTTGATTTGCGTAGTGGATACCATCAAATTCGTATGAAATTGGGAGATGAATGGAAAACAACATTTTAAAACTAAGTTTGGATTATATGAGTGGTTAGTCATGCCTTTTGGGTTAACTAATGCACCTAGTACTTTCATGAGACTAATGAACGAAGTTTTACGTGCTTTCATTGGACGATTTGTGGTAGTCTATTTTGATGATATACTGATTTATAGCAAATCTTTGGAAGAACATTTGGAACATTTACGTACTGTTTTTATTGCTCTACGGGATGCACGTTTGTTTGGTAACCTTGGGAAGTGCACCTTTTGCACCAACCGAGTATCTTTTCTTGGCTATGCTGTTACTCCACAGGGAATTGAAGTTGATAAAGCCAAGATTGAAGCTATTGAGAGTTGGCCGCAGCCCAAAACAGTCACACAAGTGAGGAGTTTTCTTGGCCTCGCTGGATTCTATAGGCGTTTTGTGAGATATTTCAGCACCATTGCTGCACCTCTCAATGAGCTTACAAAGAAGGATGTGCCTTTTGTTTGGGGTACCGCACAAGAAGAAGCCTTCACGGTATTGAAAGATAAGTTGACACATCCTCCTTTACTCCAACTTCCTGATTTTAATAAGACTTTTGAGCTTGAATGTGATGCTAGTGGAATTAGATTAGGAGGTGCGTCATTACAAGATGGCAAACCTGTTGCATACTTTTCTGAAAAATTGAGTGGGCCTAGTCTGAATTATTCTACTTATGATAAAGAATTATATGCTCTTGTTCGGACTTTAGAGACATGGCAACATTATTTATGGCCCAAAGAATTTGTTATACATTCTGATCATGAATCTTTGAAACATATTAAAAGTCAAGCTAAACTGAATCGTAGACATGCTAAATGGGTTGAATTCATTGAGCTGTTATTAAACACAAGAAGGGTAAAGAAAATGTTATTGCTGATGCATTGTCTCGTCGCTATACTATACTTTCAAACTTGACTTCAAAGTATTTGGTTTGGAGACCATCAAAGATCAATATGTGCATGATGCTGATTTTAAAGATGTAATGCAAAATTGTAAAGAAGGAAGAATGTGGAACAAGTTCGTCGTTAATGATGGATTTGTGTTCCGTGCTAACAAGCTATGCATTCCAGCTAGCTCCGTTTAGCGATTGCTACAGCGCGACGTCTCGCACGCTGGTAGTCAGATTGTCAAGGTCGACTCCCACAGAAAACGATAGCCAACATCTCATCGAAACATCGGGACACCTTCGCCTCTATCAGAACTTGATACATGTGTGGATACATAGACAAAAACCGTGTCCCTAGTAAGCCTCTACTAGACTAGCTCGTTAATCAAAGATGATTAAGTTTCCTAACCATAGACATGTGTTGTCATTTGATGAACGAGGTCACATCATTAGGAGTATGATGTGATGGACAAGACCCATCCGTTAGCTTAGCATATTGATCATTCAGTTTTATTGCTATTGCTTTCTTCATGTCAAATACATATTCCTTTAACTATGAGATTATGCAACTCCCGGATACTGGAGGAATACCTTGTGTGCTATCAAACGTCACAACATAACTAGGTGATTATAAAGATGCTCTACAGGTATCTCCGAAGGTGTTTGTTGGGTTAGCATAGATTGAGATTAGGATTTGTCACTCCGAGTATCGGAGAGGTATCTCTGGGCCCTCTCGGTAATACACATCATAAGAAGCCTTGCAAGCAATGTGACTAATGAGTTAGTTGCGGGATGATGTATTATGCAATGAGTAAAGAGACTTGTCGGTAACGAGATTGAACTAGGTATGACGATACCGACAACCGAATCTCGGGCAAGTAACATACCGATGACAAAGGGAATAACATATGTTGTCATTACGCTTCGACCGATAAAGATCTTCATAGAATATTGTAACATCCCAAATTTTCAATTTGGAATGTTATACATAGATCATCATTTGCATATCATGTTTTGTTGCATTTTGACAAATCCTCGATAAATCCTAAGCAACTCAAGGACCCTCGGAGAGAGTTGGGGATTTTCTCGAATTTTCTTATTTGATTTTTCAAACGAGGATTTGGATTTTTAATTATTTTTCTCTCCGGAAAAATATTTCATTTTAAATAAACGAGAGGAGAAAATATGACTTCTCCAAAATATTGAAATACTGGAGGAAAAATGTTAAAAATCATTATTTGGAATTTATTTGGATTTTATTTGCAATTTTTATTGCATTTAAAAATATGCATGTTTTCAAATTATTTATTTTTGATTTTAAAAATGTTCACCCTATTCTAAATTTTCTAACAAGACAGGGAAAATTTATTTCATATTTTTCTGATTTTTATTTATTTTTCAACGCAATATTTTCCGCGGAACTTATTTAAAAAACAAACCTTTTGCTTAAAAAAAACCTAGATCGGTTTTTTTTTTCGGTTTTCTTATTTCACGAGCGTTCACCGAACCGTTTGTTTTAACGAACGCGTTCGTCGGTTTTTCTCTGTTAACGAACGTCCGTTATTTAACCGTTCGTCCGTTTTTCTTTTTCGTCGGATTTTTCTCGTTATTTTCTCATATTCGATTTCCGATCGAATTTTCGAATCTGTTTAACTTCTCGCCCGTTTATCGGAATCAGGTGATTCAAGCGCCTAGAGTTTCGTCTCGAAATTCTCTTTCCGTTTAATCTACTCCAACAAGTTTTTGCTACAGTAAAATTTGACGTAGATCCAGATTAGCAAACGAAGTTTCTTTCTTTCGCCGTTTGACTTTCGTTGTTTCTTTCGAGTTGATTCTTTTTGCAAACCGGAGTTCTTAAGTTGAACTTTATGGTTGGATCTTTCTTTCGAGTTTTACCTGTGCATTAGATGAGTACTGATTGTATGCTTGTTTGTTTGCGATAGAGTACCCGGAGTGTGCCGCTTGTTACTTCGACTCGCTAGGTTTTGCGGATCATCAGCAAGGCAAGTAACACTTTGATCATACCCCGTTCATACCCAGCTTTATTGCATTAGATCTATTTCCTCAAACACATTGCATGATTAGGATCTAATTAAACTGTGGGTATTGGGAAGTAGTTGAGGTAGTACCTATTACCTGTTTTCTATCAAACCCTTGGGAGTTACTTCTACGTTGCTTTTATTATTGCCATGCTATGCGTAGACGTGGATTGGGTTTGAGAGACATTCATGACAGATGTGAGATTGTTAATAATGGTTCAACTTAAGGTGGCAACTAAAACTCACATCTGGGTGGATTGAGGCACCTGGAGAACCCAGTGTTGTCTGTATGTATAAGGTCCGCCACCCAGGCTCAAAGGGATCATAAGATTATTCATGCTAGAAACTTCCGTGTGCAGCCGCAAGCTATTATGGGCTCTAGCATAGCTGAGTAGGTTACAGGATCTCTTGAAGAGGTGGACTAGCAGATGTAGGGGAAAGTAGGTGTACCGGTCCATCCAGAGTAGAGAGTGACTGTTTCTGAAAGACTGTGTCTCGGTCATCCGTTTCTCAAACATCATGTAGTGCGAGAATCAAGCGGAGGCGATCGAGTCTTGTGGGGAAAAGTGCACAAACCTCTGTAGAGTGTACAAACTGATCATGATTAGCCGTGTCCCCGGTTATGGACAACTTGAGTATCTAGTACCTGGATTATCATTTGAATCTCATCACCGTGATACTTATAATTAATTTTGTTGGGTTAATGATGTTACTTAATTGGGATTGAGTTGGAGGTACCTTCTCAATGTTTCAACCACCATGATAGTTAAATAAAATTTATTCCTTTGCAGTAGGATAAAATTGGCTTTTCGCAAAAACTGTAACCATAGAGCCTTTCCACCAGCCATATATGCATATAGTATAGCCTTATCATTGTTCATTGCTCTCTATGTGTTGCTTTGCCAGCATATTCTATGTGCTGACCCGTTTCGGGCTGCAACGTTTCATGTTGCAGACTTTTCAGACGACGAGTAAGGTGCCTTAGGTCGTGGTCTTATACTCAGTGATGCCGCTGGAGTTGATGGACTCACTATTCTTCCAAGTCTTCCGCTGTTATCGTTATTAGATGGCCTTAAGCCATGTTTATCATACTTAATCTCTTTGGAGATATTCGATGTAATAAGTGTGTGATTGCTACTCTGTTATAAATCCTCCATTTGTACTGTGCGTGTCAGCATTACTGATCCAGGGATGACACTGGTGCACAGCAGCACAGGCCATTTGAGGTCTGGTCGCTACAAAGTTGGTATCAGAGCACACGCTGACTATAGGACACGACCACTAAGCTTAAGCCCTAGAAAACTTCTCTCTTCTCATTTCTGACTCCTCTCCACTTTCTACTCTTTTAGGAATGGCGAATGCAAGGAGCAAGTTCATGCAACCAGATGAAGACACGCCATTTGGACGACATTTGAAGGAAGTCACCAAGTACTTGAACATAGGAATACCAAGCGTCACCGGAACCTACAACGCCACATTACCTGAAGAGGAGAGCTGGAAGATTCAAGTTATCATTCCAGGAAGAACGTTTGCGCCAATTACGGAACCCATGAGATTGGTTTTCGAAGCACCAACTTGGAGTTTAGGGAAGAGCATGGCCGCACATATCGCCATGGGACGCATTGGAGAAGTCTATCACCAGGAGCTTAAGGATACAATTTATCAAATTTGTGGACGTCGAGACGCGCAATGGGAGATGATCAAGACCAAGAAGGATGGATCAATTGCAGCTTTCATCCAGGAGCAGAACCAACATATTCGACGCCAGGAGAACCAGATGTGCACGGACAAGGAAGAACTGAAGAAGGCATTCACGAAGATCAAGGAACTCCAAGAAGAACTCAAGACTACACGCGAAGATTATTGGAGGAAATCAACGCACTAGTCGGGAAGATTGACGACCTGGAGAATAAGATTGGATCATTCGTGGGAAATCCAGTGCCAAAAGCAGAAGTCGACGAATGCACTTGTCCGGATAACTACATCATCATCGACGACACCGACTCGGAACCAAGTGAAGAGGAATGGATTGATGAAGCTGGAGCAGACATCATGGAGTCTTCAACGGATCAGAATTTTTAGTAGACTACCATATCAGTAGTAGTTTTCCCCCATTTAGTAGTATAGCTCAAGCACTTTGTAACGCTAGTTAGATCGATTGTTTTGCCTTGTTTGGATTGATTGAGTGATATTGATTGAATTTGTCTCATGAGCATATGGGTAGTGTTTTCTCTCTAGACCTCATTCTATTCTTAATTCTCATCTTTTCTAAACCTATCAGATGCCTCCGAGACGCGACCCCGGATTTGTTTTCCCGCCAGAGATCACCCAGTTGATTCAGCAACAGAATGCCCTGATGCAAGTGTTAGTTCAGAACCAAGGCAACAACAACAACCCACCGCCACCACCACCTGTTGACCACTTAGCCCGTTTCTTAAGGCTAAACCCGCCGGTGTTTTCCAGTAGCACCGAGCCGATTGTTGCAGATGATTGGCTCCGCAAAGTTGGAAGGGAGTTAACCACTGCAGGATGCACAGATGCGGAAAGAGTGCGTTTTGCCGCACATCAGCTTGATGGACCCGCAGCATCATGGTGGGAGAATTATACAGCCACGCACCCTATTGACACTGTCACATGGGACCAGTTTCAGCAAGCTTTCCGTACAGCTCATGTTTCAGCAGGAGCTATGGCTATGAAGAAGCGTGAGTTTCGCAACCTACGCCAAGGAGGACGCACCGTAGGCCAGTATGTGGAAGATTTCAGTAAGTTAGCACGTTATGCACCAGATGACGTTGCTACGGATGCAGCCAAGCAGGAGAAGTTTCTGGAAGGATTGAATGATGAGCTGAGTATGCAGTTGATGGTAGCAACTTTCAACAACTACCAAGAGCTGGTAGATAGAGCTCTCATGATAGAAGGGAAGCAACAGCAGATTGAAAACCGCAAGAGGAAGTATGGACAAGGGAAGTATAATTCTGGAGCCCAGCAGAAGCCACGATTTACCCCGAAGCCGGGAGGACAGTTTCAGCATACCCATGGAGGAGGTAGTTCGCACAACCATAATGGCTCCAAGAATGGTAATGGGAATGGAGGAGGAAACGGACAGAACCGCACCAACCCATCTACCCCAACCAAGAGAGATCTAAGTCACATTACTTGTTTCAAGTGCCAGAAGACGGGACATTATGCAACTGATTGTCCCGAAGCCCAAAATGGAAACGGCAATGGAAGCTCTGGGAAGAAGCCGAACCCGTTCAACAAAGGACATGTGAACCACGTGAGCGTGGAGGAGATTGAAGCTCAGCCTGATGCAGTAATAGGATGAAGAAGAGCATGAGGAGCATTTACGATTGGTACTTGAGAAGCTCAGAGAACATCAGTTATATGCTAAGTTCAGCAAATGTGAGTTTTGGTTGAAGGAAGTTGGATTCCTTGGACATGTTATTTCTGGAGAAGGAATAGCAGTAGACCCTGCCAAGGTTGACACAGTGACAAGTTGGGAATCGCCCACTACAGTTGGAGAAATCCGGAGTTTTCTTGGACTCGCAGGATACTACCGGAGATTTATCGAGAATTTCTCAAGGATTGCTAAGCCCATGACTGAGCTATTGAAGAAGGACACCAAATTTAATTGGACTGAGGAATGTGAAGCTAGTTTCCAGGAGTTGAAGCAACGATTGGTTACCTCACCCGTGTTGATTCTGCCAGATCAACGCAAGGACTATGAAGTTTATTGCGACGCTTCTCGTCGAGGACTTGGAGCAGTGCTTATGCAGGAAGGAAGAGTTGTTTCGTATGCTTCACGACAACTTAAACCCCATGAGAAGAATTATGCTACGCATGATTTGGAATTAGCAGCCGTGGTGCATGCATTGAAGACATGGAGACATTTTCTCATCGGAAACCATTGTGAGGTGTACACGGATCACAAGAGTTTGAAGTACATTTTCACGCAGAAGGAGTTAAACCTCAGACAGAGGAGATGGTTGGAGCTCATCAAAGACTATGATATGAGATTGCATTATCACCCCGGAAAGGCTAACGTAGTAGCAGACGCGTTGAGCCGCAAGAGTCATGTCAACACCCTCATGACAGGAGAGTTACCTCAGGAGTTAGCCGAGGACATACGTGAGCTATGCTTGGAGATAGTCCCTAGAGGCTATTTAGCGACATTGGAGATTCAGTCTACCTTGATGGAAAGGATCAGAGAAGCTCAGAAGACAGACAAGGAGATTGAAGAGATAAAGGAGAAGATGAGCAAAGGAAAAGCCAAGGGATTTCGTGAGGATGAGCACGATACCTTATGGTTCGAGGACCGCGTATATGTGCCAAATGATCCGGAGATCAGGAAGTTGATTTTGCAAGAAGCCCATGATTCACCGTACTCGATTCACCCAGGGAATACCAAGATGTATTTGGATTTGAAGAATACTTTCTGGTGGACCGGAATGAAGAAGGATATTGCGGAGTTTGTAGCAGTTTGTGATGTATCTCAGAGAGTGAAGGCAGAGCATCAGAAGCCAGCGGGATTGCTACAACCATTGCCGATACCCGAATGGAAGTGGGATAAAATAGGCATGGATTTTATTACGGGATTACCCAGGACCCGTTCAGGCTATGACTCGATATGGGTTGTAGTCGACCATTTGACGAAAGTGGCTCATTTCATTCCAGTGAAGACCACTTACACCAGTGCTAAGTTGGCAAAGATATACATGACCAGGATAGTATGTTTGCATGGAGTTCCGAGGACCATTGTATCAGACAGAGGAACCCAATTCACCTCGGAGTTTTGGAAGCAGCTACATGAAACATTGGGAACCAGGCTGGAATTTAGTACGGCATTTCACCCGCAGACAGATGGACAGACCGAGAGAGTCAACCAGATTTTGGAGGACATGTTGAGAGCATGTGCGCTAGATTATGGATCAAGTTGGGACGACAATTTGCCATATGCGGAGTTTTCTTATAACAACAGTTATCAAACCAGTTTGAAGATGGCCCCTTTCGAAGCTTTGTACGGAAGGAGGTGTAGAACACCGTTGTTGTGGGACGAAGTTGGAGACCGTCAGTTGTTTGGACCAGATTTGATTAAGGAGTCTGAACAGAAAGTGAAGTTGATTCGCGATAGGCTCAAGGTAGCCCAGTCCAGGCAGAAGAGTTATGCTGATTCTAAATGCAAGGAGACAGTTCACGAAATCGGAGACAGAGTGTATCTTCGAGTATCACCACTACGAGGAGTAAAGCGCTTTGGAGTTAAGGGAAAGTTAGCGCCTCGTTTTATCGGACCATACAGAGTGTTGGAACGTATGGGAGAAGTTGCCTATAAGCTGGAATTGCCCGAAGGATTGTCTGAAGTTCATGATGTATTCCATGTTTCGCAGTTGAAGAAGTGCCACGCAGAGATGGCTGAGATACCACTGAGAGATACTGTGCCACTGGAAGCGATTCAGTTGGAAAGTGATTTGACCTATGAGGAGAAGCCAGTTAAGATTCTCGAGTATGCCAGCCGAGTTACCCGCAGCAAGGTTATCAAGTTTTGCAAAGTTCAGTGGAGTCACCACACAGAAGATGAGGCCACCTGGGAGCGAGAGGAAGATCTACGGAAAAACCACTCCCACCTATTTTCTAGCCAACCCGAATCTCGAGGGCGAGATTCATCTTAAGGGGGGTAGGTTTGTAACATCCCAAATTTTCAATTTGGAATGTTATACATAGATCATCATTTGCATATCATGTTTTGTTGCATTTTGACAAATCCTCGATAAATCCTAAGCAACTCAAGGACCCTCGGAGAGAGTTGGGGATTTTCTCGAATTTTCTTATTTGATTTTTCAGACGAGGATTTCGATTTTTAATTATTTTTCTCTCCGGAAAAATATTTCATTTTAAATAAACGAGAGGATAAAATATGACTTCTCCAAAATATTGAAATACTGGAGGAAAAATGTTAAAAATCATTATTTGGATTTTATTTGCAATTTTTATTGCATTTAAAAATATGCATGTTTTAAAAATATTTATTTTTGATTTTAAAAATGTTCACCCTATTCTAGATTTTCTAACTAGACAGGGAAAATTTATTTCACATTTTTCTGATTTCCATTTATTTTTCTACGCAATATTTTCCGCGGAACTTATTTAAAAAACAAACCTTTTGTTTTAAAAAAAACCTAGATCGGTTTTTTTTCGGTTTTCTTATTTCACGAGCGTTCACCGAACCGTTTGTTTTAACGAACGCGTTCGTCGGTTTTTCTCTATTAACGAACGTCCGTTATTTAACCGTTCGTCAGTTTTTCTTTTTCGTTAGATTTTTCTCGTTATTTTCTTAGATTCGATTTCCGATCGAATTTTCGAATCTGTTTAACTTCTCGCCCGTTTATCGGAATCAGGTGATTCAAGCGCCTAGAGTTTCGTCTCGAAATTCTCTTTCCGTTTAATCTACTCAAACAAGTTTTTGCTACAGTAAAATTTGACCTAGATCCAGATTAGCAAACGAAGTTTCTTTCTTTCGCCGTTTGACTTTCGTTGTTTCTTTCGAGTTGATTCTTTTTGCAAACCGGAGTTCTTAAGTTGAACTTTCTGGTTGGATCTTTCTTTCGAGTTTTACCTGTGCATTAGATGAGTACTGATTGTATGCTTGTTTGTTTGCGATAGAGTACCCGGAGTGTGCCGCTTGTTACTTCGACTCGCTAGGTTTTGCGGATCATCAGCAAGGCAAGTAACACTTTGATCATACCCCGTTCATACCCAGTTTTATTGCATTAGATCTATTTCCTCAAACACATTGCATGATTAGGATCTAATTAAACTGTGGGTATTTGGGAAGTAGTTGAGGTAGTACCTATTACCTGTTTTCTATCAAACCCTTGGGAGTTACTTCTACGTTGCTTTATTATTGCCATGCTATGCTCGTAGACGTGGATTGGGTTTGAGAGACATTCATGACAGATGTGAGATTGTTAATAATGGTTCAACTTAAGGTGGCAACTAAAACTCACATCTGGGTGGATTGAGGCACCTGGAGAACCCAGTGTTGTCTGTATGTATAAGGTCCGCCACCCAGGCTCAAAGGGATCATAAGATTATTCATGCTAGAAACTTCCGTGTGCAGCCGCAAGCTATTATGGGCTCTAGCATAGCTGAGTAGGTTACAGGATCTCTTGAAGAGGTGGACTAGCAGATGTAGGGGAAAGTAGGTGTACCGGTCCATCCAGAGTAGAGAGTGACTGTTTCTGAAAGACTGTGTCTCGGTCATCCGTTTCTCAAACATCAGGTAGTGCGAGAACCAAGCGGAGGCGATCGAGTCTTGTGGGGAAAAGTGCACAAACCTCTGCAGAGTGTACAAACTGATCATGATTAGCCGTGTCCCCGGTTATGGACAACTTGAGTATCTAGTACCTGGATTATCATTTGAATCTCATCACCGTGATACTTATAATTAATTTTGTTGGGTTAATGATGTTACTTAATTGGGATTGAGTTGGAGGTACCTTCTCAATGTTTCAACCACCATGATAGTTAAATAAAATTTATTCCTTTGCAGTAGGATAAAATTGGCTTTTCGCAAAAACTGTAACCATAGAGCCTTTCCACCAGCCATATATGCATATAGTATAGCCTTATCATTGTTCATTGCTCTCCATGTGTTGCTTTGCCAGCATATTCTATGTGCTGACCCGTTTTCGGGCTGCAACGTTTCATGTTGCAGACTTTTCAGACGACGAGTAAGGTGCCTTAGGTCGTGGTCTTATACTCAGTGATGCCGCTGGAGTTGATGGACTCACTATTCTTCCAAGTCTTCCGCTGTTATCGTTATTAGATGGCCTTAAGCCATGTTTATCATACTTAATCTCTTTGGATATATTCGATGTAATAAGTGTGTGATTGCTACTCTGTTATAAATCCTCCATTTGTACTGTGTGTGTCAGCATTACTGATCCAGGGATGACACTCGTGCACAGCAGCACAGGCCATTTGAGGCCTGGTCGCTACAAATATGTAGGAACAAATATGAGCATCCAGGTTCCGCTATTGGTTATTGACCGGAGAGGTGTCTCGGTCATGTCTACATAGTTCTCGAACCCGTAGGGTCCGCATGCTTAACGTTCTATGACGATTTTGTATTATATGAGTTATGTGATTTGGTGACCGAGTGTTGTTCGAAGTCCCGGATGAGATCACGGACATGACGACGAGTCTTGAAATGGTCGAGAGGTAAAGATTGATATATAGGACGATAGTATTCAAACACCGGAAGTGTTCTAGAGGGTACCGGGTACATATCGGGTCACCGGAAGGGGTTTCGGGCACCCCCGGCAAAGATATGGGCCTAATGGGCCAAGAGGGGAAACGCAGCAGCCAGCAGGGGCTGCTGCGCCCCCCATATGGGCCGCACCTGAGGGAAAGGGAAAGAGGGGAAGAGAGAAGGAAGGGGTGGGATTCAGCCTCCCCCTTCCTTCCCTCCTCCCTTCTCTTTCCTTCCCCCTCCGGTGGATATGGTGAAGAGGGGCAAATTAGACAAGGCCCCAAGTAGGACTCCACCTACTTGGGGTGCCCCTAGGCTGGCCCCCTCCCCCTCCCACTTATATATACATGGGGATGGGCGCCTAGAACACACACCAACAATTTTTAGCCGTGTGCGGCGCCCCCCTCCATAGTTTACGCCTCCGGTCATATCCACGTAGTGCTTAGGTGAAGCCCTGCACGGATCACTCCACCATCACCGTCACCACACCGTCGTGCTAACGGAACTCTCCCTCGACACTTTGCTGGATCAAGAGTTCGAGGGACGTCATCGAGCTGAACGTGTGCAAAACTCGGAGGTGTCGTATGTTCATTGCTTGATCGGTCGGAACGAGAAGAAGTTCGACTACATCAACTGCGTTGTTAAACGGTTCCGCTTTCGGTGTATGAGGGTATGTAGATACACTCTCCCCCTCTCGTTGGTATGCATCTCCTAGATAGATCTTGCGTGAGCGTAGGAATTTTTTTGAAATTGCATGCTACGTTTCCCAACATAAAGAGCCTCCCGGCTTTGAGAAAGCCCTTACCAAGGTAGCAAAAACTAAAGATGATAATCCTTGAATCTATGCATTATGCCTAGCTAGGGGCATAAAACGATAGCGCTTGTTGGGAGACAACCCAATGAATAAATTTTAGTTCTGCCTTTTTCTTTCTGTTCTTGAGTATTTGCACAATTATGCGTCTGTTGTTATTGTGTTTTTTATGTTTTAATTAGTTTTTGTGCAAAGTAAAGCCTTTGGGATCATGTTGGGTGATAGTTGATTTGATCTTGTTGGAAAATAGAAACTTTTGCGTCCAGTAGCAAATTTTTAAAAAAATCACAGAAGCGACGAAAAATTCTGAATTTTTACACAAGTTCGATATACAAATTGCCTATGTTGTCCTAATGTTTCAGAATTTTTTGAGTTATAGAAGTATACGAAGTTTTCAGATTACTACAGACTGTTCTGTTTTTGATAGATTTTGTTTTCTTTGCGTTGTGTGCTTATTTTGATGAATCTATGGGTTGTATCGGGGGGTATAAGCCATGGTAAAGTTAGAATACAGTAGATATAATGAAAAAATAAAATATGAATGGGTTTGCAACAATACTTAGAGTGGTGATTTGCTTTCTTATACTAACGGATCTCATGAAGGTTTTGTTGAGTTTTGTGTGATTGAAGTTTTCAAGTTTTGGGTGAGATCACAATGGATGAAGGAATAAGGAGTGAGAAGAGCCTAAGCTTGGGTATGCCCCATGGCACCCCAAGTTACTATTCAAGGAGAAACAAGCAACTAAGCTTGGGGATGCCCTAACGACCATCGGTATTTTACATGGAGCTATATTTTTATTCGTCACATATCATGAGTTTTTCTTGGAGCGCCTTTTATTATATGAGTCTTTGCTTGTTTTGCTTTTTAGTTTGTGTCATCTATCCTTACTGGACACACCTATTTGAGACAGCCAAAATTATGCTATGTGAAAGTGCTAGTTATCGACTAGAGGGGGGTGAATAGGCGATTTTTATGAAAGTCTTCAAAACACGGGGGCTTTGAAGACAAACAATGTAAATGAACCTATTGATATGCAGCGGAAGGTAGACTACACTAGACAAGCCATAGTTAAGTAAGCAATGAAGTGAAAGCACGAAGACTATTAGCAGCTAGGTAGTATGGATCGGGATGGAAGAAAGTATGAAGCCAAACAACAACAGTCTTCACACAGTGATGTCAATCAGATCATGCAAGCAGGCAATGACTTCACGAAGAAAAACTGTAAGCAAGGAGAGGGAAGAGATAGAACCAGTTGCTTGGTGAGGACAAGGATTTGTTGGACCAGTTCCAGGTGCTATGACAACTGTACGTCTGGTTAGGGAGGCTGAGATTCAACTCAGAAGACTGCGTCCTCACCTTATTCCCCTTGAGCTAAGAACACTTAGTCCTCGCCCAATCACTCTGGTAAGTCTTCAAGGTAGACTTCCAAACCTTCACAGACTTTGTTCACCAGCAATCCACAATGACCCTTGGATGCTCAGAACGCGATGCCTAACCGGCTGGAGGATTCACAGTCCTCAAGTGTAACAAGTCTTCAGATCACGCGGATAGAAAGACTTCAGTGATGCCTAACACTCTTTGGCTCTGGGTGTTTTGGGTTTTGTCCTCGCAAGGATCTTTCTCTCAAATTCTTCGGAGGTGGGTTGCTCTCAAACGACAAAAGCTGTGCACTAACTCTAAGCAGCCACCAATTTATGGTGTAGGGGGTGGGCTATTTATAGCCAAGAGGCAACCCGAACGGATTTGTCCGAAATGACCCTGGGTCACTAAGGAACTGACACGTGTCTAACGGTCAGATTTCAAACACACGCGGCAGCTTGACTTGGGCTACAAGTAAAGCTGACTCATCTAGCTCTGGATAAGATTTGCTCTCATTGTCTTTGCTCGAAGACATAGGATTTGGTTGAGCATCACTTTAGTCACTCTGACTCTGTTCACTTGGACCCCACTTAACAGTGTGGTGGTTCCTATGACTCAACACATAGGAAAAGGAAACTACGAAACAACTATGTCTTCGCACTCCATAGTCTTCATGCGAGTCTTCTCATGTCATAGTCTTCAATGTGAATCTCTTCACAGACCACCATTGTCTTCAATGTCCTCACACATTTTTAGGGGTCATCTCTGGTAGGTAAACCGAATCACTGTGGGACTACTACCTGTGTTATCCTGCAATTCTCACAAACACATTAGTCCCTCAACCAAGTTTGTCGTCAATACTCCAAAACCAACTAGGGGTGACACTAGATGCACTTACAATCTCCCCCTTTTTGGTGATTGATGACAAACTGGTTGAAGTTTTCAACGGGGATAAAAGTATGTGAAAGTTTAAGGATTTAAGGCATTGTCTTCATAAGTAGCAAAAGGCTCCCCCTGAAGATGTGCATATAAGTAGTTTTCTCTTGAATGCAAATGCACATGGCAGGTTTTACTTGTGGAGATCCTTTTCAACCTATGAAGACAATTCATCATGCATATACAGATATAGCGAAGATAATGACATGCATAATGAAAAATGGACGTCTGTGGAATGACTTCATGCGGAATTTATCATCGCATCACAGAGTAGCAGAAAAACATAGCAGACGACCATCGAGTTTAAGTGTTACAACCAAAAGAACCAAATGTATCAAAAACGAGAGTTGTAACCACTTGGCAAAAAATATAGCAACCACCCATATGGACCCGCTTGAAGACTATCAACTCATATGCTTCTCCCCCTTTTGTCAGTGATGACCAAAAAGGTTTGAAGACATAGAGCATCTACTCGTTCCCATCAGGAGTAGATGAAGGTGTAGGGTCGACGTTGGAGTTCGGTGGTGCAGAGGGGCCTGGTGAAGTGTCGAGATGCGGCGAAGTCATGGTTGGTGAAGTGGCATCATCTTCGTCATCGACGACTCTCGCAACAACAGTTGCAGCCGAAGGTGAATAGTCAAAGTCTTCTATGGAAGGAGTTCGACGCAAGACGGCAGTCTGGGGAGGCGTGGAATCAAATTTCAAGCGCTCTGTGAAGCCATCTTCACGAAGATCGTCTTCTGAGCATAGCAATGTCAGACTCTTCCGCGGCCTCCGACATGCTTCATGTGATACGAATGCGTTCTTGGTGGCAAGATTGCGAATGCGATTAACGTCCACCAAGAGGCTCTGCATCTGACGCTTTAGCCAGTCGTGGTGTCTATCCTGTTTATGATGTAAGGCCACAAGAAGCTCTCGGTCATTGAGGACACGACATCGCTTTCGAGGTCTTTGAGCAATGGTGCTTTCAGTGGCTTCGGTTGTTGCACGATGAGGTGCACGTGTATTTCCAGCCAGAGGATAGACACGAGTTGCAGCAAGAACTCCCTCAATTGGTTGCGAGAAGCTTTGGCGATCAACATTATGAAGATAAAGTGGCTCCTTGGCAGGCTCAGGGTAGATGGCTTCCATAGATATATCAACCTCAGGCAAGAAGATAAGATGGTTGTTCGCTGAGGGCTGATAGTTGGCAGAAGAGTGAAGCTTGATTAAGCGCATCACCCATGGAGCATAAAACTTTAAGCCAAATAAATCAATTCCAGATGCAGCAAGTTGCATGATGAAGAAATCTTGAGCATTGAAGCTGATGCCATTGAGAATATAGAACACCAAAGTCTTCATGGAGCCTTCAAGTTTGGCTGCAAGAGAATGTCCCTTGACAGGCCATAGAGTTCGCCTCACAATGTGATAAATGGTATGGGGCAGATACTCGAGGTCCTCGACAAAGAATTCCTTGGGATATTCTACGTCTTGTGGCAATGGCTTCATCATGCTGAGCATCTGACTCATGTTTGGCTCGGGCTTCTGAAATATACTCTCCAGTGCATTCCTGTGTAGCTGACAACCAGGTTCATAGAGCTCACCTGGAGTGGGCAGGGAAGTAAGCTCGATGATATCTTGAGCTTTGGCTTCATGGTGCACATCACCTGTCATCCACTCAAGGACCCAAGTCTTTGGATCCCTGTTGTAGCCACGAATGTGAAGAGTGGCATAGAACTGCAGCAGAAGCTCTTCATTCCAACGCTCTTTGTCAGTGACGAACTGCAGAAGTGACGAACTGCAGAAGGCCAGCATCTCTAAAATAGTCTGGAGCTTCTTCCAAGCAGGGCAGACCAGCAATGGCTTCACAATCCAGACGCATGTGTGGAAAGATGCGCCCTTGATTGTATAATACACATGAGTAATAAATGCGCTGCTGATAGCGCCAGAAGTAATCAGATGATATCTTTGGCTTGGAGTAAGGGTTCTTGGCACTGTCAAAGAACGTGTTGTGTGCCCTGAAGCTGTTTACATTGAACGATCCTGGCGATGTTGTAGCACCGAGAAACCTTGGCAGTCGAGGCTTTTGCTTCTGGACCTGAGGCCTTTGCTCCACATGATAATCATATTGTGGTCCGGGAGCAGGAGGAGGAACCAGAACAGGCCATCGGACAGTGACAAGTTGGCCGCGATCATATGCCTACTCAATAGTGTGAGGCCATGGGGGTGGAATAGCAGCTCCGGCATTGACTGTGGCTTCAAGTTGCACACTAGCTTCAGGCGCAACATTAGCTTCAGGCGCGACATTAGCTTCAGGCGCCACAATGTCTTCAGCCATGACAACGTCATTGGCTTCAGTAGTGTTTTTTGTGGCCACCTCAATGTTTTCAACCTTCGCTTCAGTAGCAGGAGGGTTGGGCATAGACACGTTATCCTCGAGAACAACTTCTTGAGTGACAGGGGGTGTGGCAACTCTTTCTTCTTCTTCTTCTCGAGGTCCTTGATGGTCATCGGCTGATGCAGCCAGAATGTCTTCAGCAGCTTTTGCTTTGGACTCAGAGACATTCACGGTAGGGGTGGCTTCAGGAAACACTTGACGTGCTACTGAGTTTTGAGGCGCTTCCCCTTCCGGAATGCTTGACATGGCGACTTGGGGCCTAGGGCCTTTGCGAAGCCTGTGGAATGCGGGCGACGCTTGTGGTGATGGAGTGGTCTGGACCATGTAGTCTTCATCAAGCACCGGAGTGGTGACTTGAGGTGGTGGAGTACTGGGTGTGTCATCATTACTTGGGGTCTCTTGTTGAGGGCGATCAGCCCACGAAGCATCCTGAGCAATTGGCATCAAAGGACGACCAATACTGATGAGTTCGTTGTTCGTGAGAATAGGCGATGATACCAGTTGGTGCTTGATCTGAGGAAGGACTTCATCATCTTCTACATTCTCATCATGACCAATGTCTTCAGCTGTGATGGGGTCGACAGCTAGAACTTCTTCATCTTCAGGAGCCTCTGTGAAAGCAGGCTCGTGAACTACAAGTTGATGCTCTTGGTTGGTGGAGGCAAGACGAGCAACAGAGATGGGCTCGACAACAAGTGGCTCAGAGGCCGCAGCACGATCTTTCTTCGAAGACTTCTTTAATTTCTTCTTTGATGGAGCATCATCAGAAGTATGCAGGTGCATGCGCTTCTTGGCTTCGGCTTCAGCTTCCCTTGTCTTTTTTAGTTCTGAAGCTGCTGAGGGGACCTTAGGCTTCAAGCATGTCATGCTGGCAGGGAAGACAATGCGAGGTGCTTCCTGCCTTGATGCTTCAGCTTGGGCCACAACAGGCTTCTTCTTCTGTTTGGCAGCCATCTTGGGGTCAATGCCGGGACGCCCAAGTGCCTTGCGCTTCTCTGCCTCATTGTGAGCTTGAACACATTTAGCAGCGGAGTATTTCATCCGCTCTCTTGAACCTTTGGCTTCCTCACGTTTCTTGTGAAACTTCTCTTTGAGCTCATGCAGCGTCTCCTTGAAGCTTTGAACATCTGCTACGCTGAGCTGGGCCATGATCTTCTTGAATTGAGCCTTTTCATAATCAATTTTGTTCTTCAGCTCGACGATCTTCTGAGCCAAGGCCAATTCATCTGCAATGGCTCCATGGAAGGTGACACTGATGTCAATTGGTAGCTGGAGATCATCAATGCTGAGGCTCGGGTTGTCAAACCACTCATCAATGAAATTGTTCAGAATATCTACATCAAAGAGGGCCAGATCATTGAAGATCTCCGCCTCTTGCTTGCTCTTGATTAGAAGCTCAAGGGCATCATCACCAAGATCTTCATCACTGGATAGATCAATGGTGGCATTCTCATTCCGCAGAACGGCAGCAGGGGTCAGTTCTTGCGCAGAACTCTTGATGAGCTTCTTCTTCTTCTTGGACTTCTCTGTCTTCTTGGAGACACGAGAGAGATCTTTAGATTGCACACTGGCTTCAGGAGGTGCAGTGGCCAATGGCTTCGCACGCGAAGCTTTTGGTGCGGCAGAGGGCTTTGAAGCCTTTGATTTCTTCTGCTTCTACGGCTTAGGAGGAGCTGGTGCTTCATCAGAATCTGTGTCATCAGCTGAGTGCTCCACGACGGCCCCCTAAACAGCTATGTGGGTAAGAAGGCCATCGAGGTTATAGACGGGGCCGATGACATTAGGATTGGCATCTCAGGTGCCATCAGCCCTTGGAGAAGATGGACCAGGGTTGAAGTCGAGTCCAAATGCTTTCTTGTTCTTTGCCGCAGACTCCTTTGCAAACTGGAAATTGCACTTGAAGAGATTGTCTTCATGACACCATAGCAAAGATGATGGGTCGGCATTGTCTGGCTGCGGTCCACGGACCATGCAAGGGTAGAAGCCTTGAGCAATGGCTTCAGACTGGGACTTGGGCAGGAGACCTCGGTATACAATAGCTCCCCATGGTCGCTTGATGGCGTTCTTTTCAGCATACTCAGCAGTGACAAATCTGTACTTGAACCATTCCTCTGCCCAATATCTTCGAATCCATTGGATTCGAGTCTTGCGCTGATTGTAATTCTCTCAGGATCTATCTTGTGTTGGGGATCGTTGCAGAAATTTAAAATTTTCTACGCATCACCAAGATCCATCTATGGAGTTTACTAGCAACGAGAAGGAAGGAGTGCATCTACAAACCCTTGTAGATCGCGAGCGGAAGCGTTCAAGTGAACGGGGTTGATGGAGTCGTACTCGTCGTGATTCAGATCACCGATGACCGAGCGCCGAACGGATGGCACCTCCGCGTTCAACACACGTACGGAGCAGCGACGTCTCCTCCTTCTTGATCCAGCAAGGGGGAAGGAGAGGTTGACGGAGATCCAGCAGCACGACGGCGTGGTGGTGGAAGTAGCGGGGATCCCGGCAGGGCTTCGCCAAGCGCAAGCGGGAGGGAGAGGTGTCGCGGGAGGGAGACGGAGGCGCCAGGGGCTAGGGTACTGCTGCCCTTCCTCCCCCCCCCCACTATATATAGGGGTCCTGGGGGGGCGCCGGCCCCCAGGAGATCCCATCTGAGGGGGGGCGGCGGCCAAGGGGGGTGGCTTGCCCCCCAAGCCAAGTGGGGCGCCCCCCACCCCTAGGGTTTCCAACCCTAGGCGCAGGGGGGCCCAAGGGGGGCGCCCCAGCCCACTAGGGGCTGGTTCCCCTCCCACTTCAGCCCATGGGGCCCTCCGGGATAGGTGGCCCCACCCGGTGGACCCCCGGGACCCTTCCGGTGGTCTCGGTACAATACCGATAACCCCCGAAACTTTCCCGGGAGCCGAAACTGGACTTCCTATATATAATTCTTCACCTCCGGACCATTCCGGAACTCCTCGTGACGTCCGGGATCTCATCTGGGGCTCTGAACAACTTTCGGGTTTCCGCATACTAATATCTCTACAACCCTAGCGTCACCGAACCTTAAGTGTGTAGACCCTACGGGTTCGGGAGACATGCAGACATGACCGAGACACCTCTCTAGTCAATAACCAACAGCGGGATCTGGATACCCATGTTGGCTCCTACATGTTCAACGATGATCTCATCGGATGAACCACGATGTCGAGGATTCAATCAATCCCGTATACAATTCCCTTTGTCAATCGGTACGTTACTTGCCCGAGATTCGATCGTCGGTATCCCAATACCTTGTTCAATCTCGTTACCGGCAAGTCACTTTACTCGTACCGTAATGCATGATCCCGTGGCTAACTCCTTAGTCACATTGAGCTCATTATGATGATGCATTATCGAGTGGGCCCAGAGATACCTCTCCGTCATACGGAGTGACAAATCCAAGTCTCGATCCATGCCAACCCAACAGACACTTTCGGAGATACCCGTAGTGCACCTTTATAGTCACCCAGTTACGTTGTGACGTTTGGTACACCCAAAGCACTCCTACGGTATCCGGGAGTTGCACGATCTCATGGTCTAAGGAAATGATACTTGACATTCGAAAAGCTCTATCAAACGAACTACACGATCTTTTGTGCTATGCTTAGGATTGGGTCTTGTCCATCACATCATTCTCCCAATGATGTGATCCCGTTATCAATGACATCCAATGTCCATAGTCAGGAAACCATGACTATCTGTTGATCAACGAGCTAGTCAACTAGAGGCTCACCAGGGACATGTTGTGGTCTATGTGTTCACACATGTATTACGATTTCCGGATAACACAATTATAGCATGAACAATAGACAATTATCATGAACAAGGAAATATAATAATAACCATTTTATTATTGCCTCTAGGGCATATTTCCAACAGTCTCCCACTTGCACTAGAGTCAATAATCTAGTTACATTGTGATGAATCGAACACCCATAGAGTTCTGGTGTTGATCATGTTTTTCTCTAGGGAGAGGTTTAGTCAACGGATCTGCTACATTCAGGTCCGTATGTACTTTACAAATATCTATGTCTCCATTCTGAACACTTTCACGAATGGAGTTGAAGCGACGCTTGATATGCTTGGTCTTCCTGTGAAACCTGGGCTCCTTGGCAAGGGCAATAGCTCCAGTGTTGTCACAGAAGAGAGTCATCGGGCCTGACGCATTGGGAATCACCCCTAGGTCGGTAATGAACTCCTTCATCCAGATTGCTTCTTGCGCTGCCTCTGAGGCCGCCATGTACTCCGCTTCACATGTAGATCCCGCCACGACGCTTTGCTTGCAACTGCACCAGCTTACTGCCCCTCCATTCAAAACATACACGTATCCGGTTTGTGACTTAGAGTCATCCAGATCTGTGTCGAAGCTAGCATCGACGTAACCCTTTACGACGAGCTCTTCGTCACCTCCATAAACGAGAAACATATCCTTAGTCCTTTTCAGGTACTTTAGGATATTCTTGACCGTTGTCCAGTGTTCCATGCCGGGATTACTTTGGTGCCTTCCTACCAAACTTACGGCAAGGTTTACATCAGGTCTGGTACACAGCATGGCATACATAATAGACCCTATGGCCGAGGCATAGGGGATGATACTCATCTTTTCTCTATCTTCTGCCGTTGTCGGGCATTGAGCCGTGCTCAATTGCACACCTTGCAATACAGGCAAGAACCCCTTCTTGGACTGATCCATATTGAACTTCTTCAATATCTTGTCAAGGTACGTACTCTGTGAAAGACCAATGAGGCGTCTTGATCTATCTCTATAGATCTTGATGCCTAATATATAAGCAGCTTCTCCAAGGTCCTTCATTGAAAAACACTTATTCAAATAGGCCTTTATACTTTCCAAGAATTCTATATCATTTCCCATCAATAGTATGTCATCCACATATAATAAGAGAAATGCTACAGAGCTCCCACTCACTTTCTTGTAAACACAGGCTTCTCCATAAGTCTGTGTAAACCCAAACGCTTTGATCATCTCATCAAATCGAATGTTCCAACTCCGAGATGCTTGCACCAGCCCATAGATGGAGCGCTGGAGCTTGCATACCTTGTTAGCATTCTTAGGATCGACAAAACCTTCCGGCTGCATCATATACAATTCTTCCTTAAGAAAGCCGTTAAGGAATGCCGTTTTCACGTCCATTTGACATATCTCATAATCATAGAATGCGGCAATTGCTAACATGATTCGGACGGACTTCAGCTTCGCTACGGGTGAGAAAGTCTCATCGTAGTCAACCCCTTGAACTTGTCGATAACCCTTAGCGACAAGTTGAGCCTTATAGATGGTCACGTTACCATCCGCGTATGTCTTCTTCTTAAAGATCCATTTATTTTCTATGGCCCGCCGATCATCGAGAAAGTCAGTCAAAGTCCATACTTCGTTTTCATACATGGATCCTATCTCGGATTGCATGGCTTCAAGCCATTTGTTGGAATCCGGGCCCGCCATCGCTTCTTCATAGTTCGAAGGTTCACCGTTGTCTAACAACATGATTTCTAGGACAGGGTTGCCGTACCACTCTGGTCCGGAACGTGTCCTTGTGGACCTACGAAGTTCAGCAGTAACTTGATCCGAAGCTTCATGATCATCATCATTAACTTCCTCCCCAGTCGATGTAGGCACCACAGGAACATCTTCCCGCGCTGCGCTACTCTCCGGTTCGGAAGGGGTGACTATCACCTCATCAAGTTCCACTTTCCTCCCACTCACTTCTTTCGAGAGAAATACTTTCTCCAGAAAGGACCCGTTCTTGGCAACAAAGATTTTGCCTTCGGATCTGAGGTAGAAGGTATACCCAATGGTTTCCTTAGGGTATCTTATGAAGACGCATTTTTCTGACTTGGGTTCGAGCTTTTCAGGTTGAAGTTTCTTGACATAAGCATCGCATCCCCAAACTTTTAGAAACGACAGCTTAGGTTTCTTCCCAAACCATAATTCATACGGTGTCGTCTCAACGGATTTCGACGGAGCCCTATTTAAAGTGAATGCGGCAGTCTCTAAAGCATAGCCCCAAAATGAGAGCGGTAGATCGGTAAGAGACATCATAGATCGCACCATATCCAATAGAGTGCGATTACGACGTTCGGACACACCATTTCGCTGAGGTGTTCCAGGCGGCGTGAGTTGTGAAACGATTCCACATTTCCTTAAGTGCGTACCAAATTCGTGACTTAAATATTCCCCTCCACAATCTGATCGTAGGAACTTTATTTTCCTGTCACGTTGATTCTCAACCTCACTCTGAAATTCCTTGAACTTTTCAAAGGTCTCAGACTTGTGTTTCATTAGGTAGACATACCCATATCTACTTAAGTCATCAGTGAGAGTGAGAACATAACGATAGCCACCGCGAGCCTCAACACTCATTGGATCGCACACATCGGTATGTATGATTTCCAATAAGATGGTTGCTCGCTCCATTGTTTCGGAGAACGGAGTCTTGGTCATCTTACCCATGAGGCATGGTTCGCACGTGTCAAATGATTCGTAATCAAGAGACTCCAAAAGTCCATCTGCATGGAGCTTCTTCATGCGCTTGACACCAATGTGACCAAGGCGGCAGTGCCACAAGTATGTGGGACTCTCGTTATCAACTTTACACCTTTTGGTATTCACACTATGAATATGTGTAACATCACGTTCGAGATTCATTAAGAATAAACCATTGACCAGCAGGGCATGACCATAAAACATATCTCTCATATAAATAGAACAACCATTATTCTCGGATTTAAATGAGTAGCCATCTCGAATTAAACGAGATCCTGATACAATGTTCATGCTCAAAGCTGGCACTAAATAACAATTATTGAGGTTTAAAACTAATCCCGTAGGTAAATGCAGAGGTAGCGTGCCGACGGCGATCACATCGACCTTGGAACCATTCCCGACGCGCATCGTCACCTCGTCCTTCGCCAGTCTCTGCTTATTCCGCAGCTCCTGTTTTGAGTTACAAATATGAGCAACCGCACCGGTATCAAATACCCAGGAGCTACTACGAGTACTGGTAAGGTACACATCAATTACATGTATATCACATATACCTTTGGTGTTGCCGGCCTTCTTGTCCGCTAAGTATTTGGGGCAGTTCCGCTTCCAGTGACCACTTCCCTTGCAATAAAAGCACTCAGTCTCAGGCTTGGGTCCATTCTTCGACTTCTTCCCGGCAACTGGCTTACCGGGTGCGGCAACTCCCTTGCGTCCTTCTTGAAGTTCTTCTTACCCTTGCCTTTCTTGAACTTAGTGGTTTTATTCACCATCAACACTTGATGTTCCTTTTTGATCTCCACCTCCGCTGATTTCAGCATTGAATATACCTCAGGAATGGTCTTTTCCATCCCCTGCATATTGAAGTTCATCACAAAGCTCTTGTAGCTTGGTGGAAGCGACTGAAGGATTTTGTCAATGACCGCGTCATCCGGGAGATTAACTCCCAGCTGAGACAAGCGGTTGTGTAACCCAGACATTTTGAGTATGTGCTCACTGACAGAACTATTTTCCTCCATTTTACAACTGAAGAACTTATCGGAGACTTCATATCTCTCGACCCGGGCATGAGCTTGGAAAACCATTTTCAGCTCTTCGAACATCTCATATGCTCCATGTTTCTCAAAACGCTTTTGGAGCCCCAGTTCTAAGCTGTAAAGCATGCCGCACTGAACGAGGGAGTAATCATCAGCACGTGATTGCCAAGCGTTCATAACGTCTTGGTTCTCTGGGATGGGTGCTTCACCTAGCGGTGCTTCTAGGACATAATCTTTCTTGGCAGCTATGAGGATGATCCTCAGGTTCCGGACCCAGTCCGTATAGTTGCTGCCATCATCTTTCAGCTTGGTTTTCTCTAGGAACGCGTTGAAGTTGAGGGCAACGTGGGCCATTTGATCTACAAGACATATTGTAAAGATTTTAGACTAAGTTCATGATAATTAAGTTCATCTAATCAAATTATTCAATGAACTCCCACTCAGATAGACATCCCTCTAGTCATCTAAGTGAAACATGATCCGAGTCAACTAGGCCGTGTCCGATCATCACGTGAGACGGACTAGTCAAGATCGGTGAACATCTCCATGTTGATCGTATATTCTATACGAGTCATGCTCGACCTTTCGGTCTTCCGTGTTCCGAGGCCATGTCTGTACATGCTAGGCTCGTCAAGTCAACCTAAGTGTATTGCGTGTGTTTCGAGGCCATGTCTGTACATGCTAGGCTCGTCAACACCCGTTGTATGCGAACGTTAGAATCTATCACACCCGATCATCACGTGGAGCTTCGAAACAACGAACCTTCGCAACAGTGCACAGTTAGGGGGAACACTTTCTTGAAATTATTATAAGGGATCATCTTACTTACTACCGTCGTTCTAAGCAAATAAGATGGAAAACATGATAAACATCACATGCAATCAAATAGTGACATGATATGGCCAATATTATTTTGCTCCTTTGATCTCCATCTTTGGGGCGCCATGATCATATTCGTCACCGGCATGACACCATGATCTCCATCATCGTGTCTTCATGAAGTTGTCACGCCAACGATTACTTCTACTTCTATGGCTAACGTGTTTAGCAATAAAGTAAAGTAATTTACATGGCGTTATTCAATGACACGCAGGTCATACAAAAAATAAAGACAACTCCTATGGCTCCTCCCGGTTGTCATACTCATCGACATGCAAGTCGTGATTCCTATTACAAGAACATGATCAATCTCACACATCACATATATCTCATTCATCACATCCTTTTGGCCATATCACATCACAAGGCATATGCTGCAAAAACAAGTTAGACGTCCTCTAATTGTTGTTGCAAGTTTTTACGTGGCTTCTATAGGTTTCTAGCAAGAACGTTTCTTACCTACGTAAAACCACAACGTGATATGCCAATTTCTATTTACCCTTCATAAGGACCCTTTTCATCAAATCCGTTCCGACTAAAGCGGGAGAGACAGACACCCGCTAGCCACCTTATGCAACTAGTGCATGTCAGTCGGTGGAACCTGTCTCACGTAAGCGTACGTGTAAGGTCGGTCCGGGCCGCTTCATCCCACAATACCGCCGAAACAAGATAAGACTAGTACTGGCAAGAAAAATTGACAACATCTACGCCCACAACTGCTTTGTGTTCTACTCGTGCATAGTAACTACGCATAGGCCTGGCTCATGATGCCACTTTTGGGGATCGTTGCAGAAATTTAAAATTTTCTACGCATCACCAAGATCCATCTATGGAGTTTACTAGCAACGAGAAGGAAGGAGTGCATCTAGATACCCTTGTACATCGCGAGCGGAAGCGTTCAAGTGAACGGGGTTGATGGACTCGTACTCGTCGTGATTCAAATCACCGATGACCGAGCGCCGAACGGACGGCACCTCCGCATTCAACACACGTACAGAGCAGCGACGTCTCCTCCTTCTTGATCCAGCAAGGGGGAAGGAGAGGTTGACGGAGATCCAGCAGCACGACGGCGTGGTGGTGGAAGTAGCGGGGATCCCGGCAGGGCTTCGCCAAGCGCAAGCGGGAGGGAGAGGTGTCACGGGAGGTAGAGGGAGGCGCCAGGGGCTAGGGTACTGCTGCCCTCCCTCCCCCCCCCACTATATATAGGGGTCCTGGGGGGGCGCCGGCCCCCTGGAGATCCCATCTGAGGGGGGGGGCGGCGGCCAAGGGGGGTGGCTTGCCCCCCAAGCCAAGTGGGGCGCCCCCCACCCCTAGGGTTTCCAACCCTAGGCGCAGGGGGAGGCCCCAGGGGGGCGCCCCAGCCCACTAGGGGCTGGTTCCCCTCCCACTTCAGCCCATGGGGCCCTCCGAGACAGGTGGCCCCACCCGGTGGACCCCCGGGACCCTTCCGGTGGTCCCGGTACAATACCGATAACCCCCGAAACTTTCCCGGTAGCCGAAACTGGACTTCCTATATATAATTCTTCACCTCCGGACCATTCCGGAACTCCTCGTGACGTCCAGGATCTCATCCGGGACTCTGAACAAATTTCAGGTTTCCGCATACTAATATCTCTACAACCCTAGCGTAACCGAACCTTAAGTGTGTAGACCCTACGGGTTCGGGAGACATGCAGACATGACCGAGATGCCTCTCCGGTCAATAACCAACAGCGGGATCTGGATACCCATGTTGGCTCCTACATGTTCCACGATGATCTCATCGGATGAACCACGATGTCGAGGATTCAATCAATCCCGTATACAATTCCCTTTGTCAATCGGTACGTTACTTGCCCAAGATTCGATCGTCGGTATCCCAATACCTTGTTCAATCTCGTTACCGGCAAGTCACTTTACTCGTACCGTAATGCATGATCCCGTGGCTAACTCCTTAGTCACATTGAGCTCATTATGATGATGCATTACCGAGTGGGCCCAGAGATACCTCTCCGTCATACGGAGTGACAAATCCCAGTCTCGATCCGTGCCAACCCAACAGACACTTTCGGAGATACCCGTAGTGCACCTTTATAGTCACCCAGTTACGCTGTGACGTTTGGTACACCCAAAGCACTCCTACGGTATCCGGGAGTTGCACGATCTCATGGTCTAAGGAAATGATTCTTGACATTGGAAAAGCTCTAGCAAACGAACTACACGATCTTTTGTGCTATGCTTAGGATTGGGTCTTGTCCATCACATCATTCTCCCAATGATGTGATCCCGTTATCAATGACATCCAATGTCCATAGTCAGGAAACCATGACTATCTGTTGATCAACGAGCTAGTCAACTAGAGGCTCACCAGGGACATGTTGTGGTCTATGTGTTCACACATGTATTATGATTTCCGGATAACACAATTATAGCATGAACAATAGACAATTATCATGAACAAGGAAATATAATAATAACCATTTTATTATTGCCTCTAGGGCATATTTCCAACATCTATCTTGTACATTTCAAAAAGATCTGGTGGTAAATCCTTGGCTGTATCCCCACGGCGCTGCCTGCCACCCTTTCTTGCTGACTTCTCAGTGGCCATTATATTCAAACTGAAAGGCTTCAAAACTGTGAATGGCTTCCATTTGCTGGTCAGACAGGAACTGGCTTCGGGTGAGTAAATGTGACACTGTAAGAACTCTGCAAATGAATGCAGACTATGAGAACCAAGGGATTCTCCCACGGACATGTACCTGTGACGGCATTAGAGGTGCGAGGGAAGGGAAGAGGTTATATGCATTCTCAGAAGATTTTGAAGATAAATCAGTTTGAAGACATTGACCTCATAGCGCGAAGACATTCACTTATTTGATGAGAGTTGGTTCCAGATTTGTACGAATCCAAGAATAAGTACAAGTGAGGAATCTAACTAGTTGTGAAGCATAAGTGAATATACTTTGCAAGATATGAGATGCAGAAGAAGACAGATCCAGTTTTGGAAGTTAAGAAACCACTTTTGGTTGAAGTGGATGGATCTGATGGATCAAAAAGGCAGTGAAAAGTAAGATTAAATTACCGCACGACGAACTGCTAGACGAAGTTGAGAGGGAGGCCGAGCAGTTCAATCTTCCGCGCCCTAACTTGGCGGCGGAAGACACCTACAGCAGCGGCGGAGAGGACGAGGTCCGCGGCCGGCGTGAGGACGGCGTCGACGCGAGCTAGCGGAGGCGCTAGGATTTGTGCAAGGTGGCGAGGTGGAAGGAGAAATAATGACCGCGGTGAGTTGTGTATTTATAAGGAAAGGGACAGCACAGCATAATTACGCAGGTGCCCCTGGCGGTTCACGTTTGAAGGACACGTGGCACGCATGCAACACATTGGAAGTTGTGCCATGTTCCCACGCACGCCTAGACTGTCGGATGGTCGTTCGGCTTCTTCGGGTTTCAGGCAATAAGGATCTAGCATTAAAACAGATTCAACTTTTGTCTCTATATCTTCTGCTGACAAGGACGCAGAGAAGACATTCGACAGATTCAATAGAATGCATATGATTTAGATAGATAGAATCTGAGGTAGAAGCATAGAAGGGGGGGTTAGGGTCCGATCACATTCACTTAGATCAAAATATTCAAACATGAAGACATAGCTATAAGTGAATGCTGTAGAGGACAGAACACAAATATATGTATATATCAGTGTGAGACCAATTCAACATTGCGAAGATAAACATGAAGTCAAATCAATGTTGAAGACAAACCAAATGCGAAGACTTTGCAAATGTGACGCCAGATGAAACACTTCAAACAAGAATTTGGTGGTGGCGTTACCCACCATATAGGAAGTATTAGAACCAGACACGGCGCACAACTATCGTGGCGCTCCGAAGTCAAACTCCGCATTAATGTATTCACACTTAGAGTGTATGTCTTCATTGATTGAAGATATACTTTACTTCATGTGTTGCACATCTAAGTCATCAACATGCATAAGCGTTAGGATGTGTGTCCAATCACATGACATTCGAGGATTCTAAGATATTTAGCTCACACCGCGACTTGCAAAACCTTTTCTCATCCAAGGGCTTTGTGAAGATATTTGCCAATTGCTCTTCTGTGTTGACATGAATGATATCAATATCTTCCTTCATGACATGATCTCTGAGAAAGTGATGACGGATCTGAATGTGCTTTGTCTTTGAGTGCTGAACTGGGTTGTTGGCAATCTTGACGGCGCTTTCATTGTCGCAGTAGAGTGGCACTTGCTTCAGATGGATTCCATGGTCCTTGAGAGTTTGCTTCATCCATAGAAGCTGAGCGCGGCAAGATCCAGCAGCAATGTATTCAGATTCAGTAGTGGAGAGAGACACACAGTTCTGCTTCTTTGAAGACCAACATACAAGAGATCGTCCAAGAAAGTGACATGTGCCTGATGTGGACTTGCGATCAACCTTGTCACCAGCATAATCAACATCTGAGAATCCAACTAGATCAAACTCTAAGCCCTTTGGATACCATAATCCTAGTGTTGGGGTGTAAGCCAAATATCGAAGAATTCGCTTCACAGCTAAGTGATGCGATTCCTTTGGTGCCGCTTGGAATCGGGCACACATGCAAACGCTAAGCATGATATCTGGCCTAGATGCACATAAATAGAGTAAAGAACCAATCATGGAGCGCTTTACACTACTAGGGAAAACCTTATACATAGAATCTTAGCAGCAGCGTGGTTTAAAAACAAACGCTACTGCTAATTAGCAGTAGCGAGCTCCAGGAAACCGCGCTACTAATAGCCCAGTAGCAGTAGCGCTCTAGGTGAAACAAGGGCTACTACTATAATTGCCACGGCGTTGCCTCCAGGCTAGATATAGTAGTAGCGCCCTTCTCCTGGACGCGCTACTGCTAAAGTACTTAGTAGCAGCGTTTTTCTTCAAAACTCGCAGCCGCTAAGTATCACCCCCCTTGTAACTAATTAAGTTTAGTCCCATCCTGCTAAGCGAACAAGGTGTTTACCACCTTAAATATGTTACTTCTCAAACTATCTAGAGCACTTGGTCTTCATTGAACTATATGTGTAGGATTTGTGGCTGCAATATGAATCCTCGCCTGTGCCTATACAGGTACGGTGAGGATTCATGTTGACTATTTAGATTCTACACAAAAAGATCAATGATGACCAATGTATATTTTTGATGTTTTTACATTCTTAGACTTAGCAGTAGCATCTTTTCAGGACAAAGCGCTACTGATATTGGGCTTAGCAGTAGCGCGCTCCCTGTACCCGCGCTATTTCTAAAGCAAAACAAAACACACGGCCGCCCCCCCCCCCCCCCCCCCCCCCGCACGCTCATCTCTCAATCATCCCCCACCGCCCGACGCCGGCAGCTGCGGTTAGGGTTTCTCCTCCGCCACCGCCGCCGCAGGTAATGCTCCTCCCCCCTCTCGCCGCCCCTCCGCTGCTCCTCCACCCTCTCGCCACCCACTCTGTCGCTGCCCGCGAGCTCTGGCCGAGCGCCTTTGGTCGACCGTCCTCGATCCCCTCGCCGGCCGCTGTCATCGCCCCCTCTCGTAGGAAAGTCACAGACCTTCCCCTCGTCAGCACCCCCGACCGAGGTCACCATGCCATCCCCCTCCTCGACAGCACCCCCCGAGGGCTGCCCTACCTAGATGCAGCGAGGGCTTACGAATTTCATATGGATAACTAGATGCTTTTGTTTTTCTGTAATAAGTTATTTTTTGCAAAATGTAGGTGCCAATTTAGTTGAAATGGTTTGGTAGGTGGTACCGTGATCTACTAGATATTGGTTTTGATACAAGTATTTAGTTTGCAAGTGCTAAGTTAATCCCAATTAAATTGGCTACTTGTTTTTTAATCAGTTATCTTAGGCAATAGGGGCCAAATTAGCTGAAATGTGTCTTGGTAGGTGGTACCTTGATTTGGTAGATAACTTATTAAAGATCTTAGGATTATACCTTTGGTAGGGGCCAAATAGTTTTTCGGAAATAGGTGCCACTGAAATGCTTTCGTATGTGATACCTTGTCATCTTGTATGTTACTAGATCTTAGGATTATAATTGTCCATCAAATTGCTTCTCACGGAAGAATCTCTTCATCTAGAGATATTCTAGAAGGCGTTAGTAAGCTAATTGAGAACTTGTTGGTTGTGAGTCTTGTTGGCTGATTTATATAAGGTGTTAGTAAGTTAATTGAGAGCTTGTTGTTTACTCTTTGGGATCGGGTTCCACTATGAAAATATAACTGAAGAAGAACCAAAAATATCACATGCTACTGTTTTTCTTTCCTGTGAAGTGGATCGTTAATCCTTTGCTCATATTGCTTTAGGAAAATGGCGCCACCACCACCATGTCGACTGTGCAAGTCAAGGTGCGCTAGCAGCCTTGCAACTGGCAAGCTGTTCGGTATCTACTTCCAGCCGAGTTTTCGTCATGCGGCGGTAAGAAATTAGATGAAATGTAACAACTATTTTATTTTTAGTGTTGGCATTACTGCATTGTGTCATTTTGCTTTTCTTTACACAGATCGTCCCATGCAATGTGAGGTTGAAACTCAACAAGCTGACAGGAGACACTGCGACATTTGAGGCTCCTGGGGGCGTACACTATGGAGGTCGAGAAAGGACGCAATATGTCGCGGATTGGAGGAGATGGATGGGCCCGTTTCCTCGCCCGCATGCGTCTTACTGGTGGTGAGTTGATCAGCTTCTCCTTCAGAGCAAAAAGACCCAAGCTGGCTGTCATTTATAGTAACCTGGTGGAAGATGATGAAGATGATGCAGCTAATGAGGACCCACTCGATCAAGATGATGAGAACCCACTTCATGAAGCCATCGTAGCTCAAAGAATGAGGCTGAGCGAGGAGGAGGTGTGCAACCTATGGGACATAATTCCGCCACGTGATGACTTTGTCGGGGTGCCATTCGTGACCCGCCTGACAAGTACCATGGTCGATCGGCATGAAATGTTATGTTATACTGACTGTAGTAATTTGATGATATATATATATGCTTTATTGTTATACTTACAAATGGAAATTATCCGATGATATGCTTAGTGAATCCGATGATATGCTTAGTGTAGAGTCCAATGATATGCTGTGTGGAATCTAGTCGATGATATGCTTTAGTGTAGAGTCTAATCACATGCTTATTAGTGTAGAATCCAAGGAACTATTAATAGTGTAGATAATCCATATATACTTATTAGTAGAATTAATGCTTAATTAGTACAAATGTGTAGTACTGTGTCTTTTGATAGTGTAGAAATCTATACTTAATAGAAATATATTTGCAGGAGTATGTGCGAGGCTATTTATTAATTGATATGTTTTTCTTATTCAGAAATTGCCAAAGAACCTATCTGTGAGTTGTGGTATCGAGCCTGATGAAGAAGGCTCAGCAGGACTACGCCTTACCGCAAGGAGCTCCGTCACCACCTGTACTTACCGCATGGACACAGGCGGTCGCACACACTTAAACTCGGTTGGGTGGAAGAGATTCCTCGTTGGCAAGAATCTTTGTGTTGGACAGGCCATCCTAATTACTATCAGGAACACCCACCGCCCAGGCTTGAGCATGATGATCGTCGTCGATATCATCTAGAACTGCATATGTGTGTGTGGCTATATCATCTAGAACTACATATGATGATCGTCATCGATATCATGTAGAACTACATATGATGATCGTCGTCGATATCATCTAGAACTACATATGATGATCGTCGTCGATATCACCTAGTACTGCTTGAGGATGCATGTTGAGTATATATGAAATTGTTATCTAGTACTCCCTCCGTTCCAAATTACTCATCGTGGTTTTAGTTCAAATTTGAACTAAAACCACGACGAGTAATTTGAAACCGAGGGAGTACTACCTAGTACCTATAATGCTTTATGAAATTGATATCTAGTAGTACCTAGTATCTAGAAATTGCAATTTATTGAAGCTGAAATGGGGTAGGAAGCCAGGGGAAATGATGAAAGATATAGCAGTAGCGCGGGGCTAGGAAATCACTACAGCTAATTAATAGTACCGCGTTCCGGAAAAGCGCTGTTGATATAGTCAATAGTAACAGTTAGTTGTAGCGTTGTAGTAGTAGCGCGGCTGCCCGCGCTGCTGATAGCCTCAAAACCCGCGATCTAACTCTTTACCATTGTCGTCGGGACCCAATTGACCTTTGGTTGGCATTGGCGTCGTGTACCCTTTGCAGTCTTGCATTCCAAACTTCTTCAGGCAATCTTTGAGGTATTTCTCTTGAGATACGAAGATGTTGTTGCTCTGTTGACGGATTGGAAGACCAAGGAAGAACTTCAGCTCACCCATCATGGACATCTGATATTGCTCTTGCATCATGTGCCCAAACTCATCACTGTATCTTTTGTCAGTGCAGCAGAAGATAATGATATCCACATAGATCTGGCACACAAACAGTTCACCATCGTATGTCTTCGTGAAGAGAGTGGGATCCAGGGAACCAGGTTTGAAGCCTTTGCTCTTCAGGAAGTCTTTGAGTGTGTCATACCAAGCACGAGGTGCTTGTTTGAGGCCATACAGTGCCTTGTTGAGCTTGTATACCATATCAGGATGTTTTGGATCTTCAAAGCCAGGTGGTTGTGCAACATACACTCCTTCTTCAATCTTGCCATTCAGAAAAGCACTCTTCACATCCATTTGGTACAGGAGGATGTTGTGATGGTTGTCATAGGCTAGCAGTATGCGAATGGCTTCAAGCCTAGCCACCGGAGCAAATGTTTCATCGAAGTCAATCCTTTCAACTTGAGAGTATCCTTGAGCAGCGAGACGAGCCTTGTTTCTGACAACTTGACCATGCTCATCTTGTTTGTTGCGATAGATCCATTTGGTGCCAATGATATTGTGCTTGCTAGGGTCAGGACGCTTGGCTAATTCCCACACATTGTTCAGCTCGAACTGTTGAAGCTCTTCTTGCATAGCTTTCAAATCTCTATTTCAGACCATAATCTTTCGATCCCTTTACCGAAGTGATTGATAGCAGGGCTAAAAAATCATAGGGCGACCTCAGATCATCCCGGACTTATGTGCTGGAATAGCTTCGTTAATCCATTCAGGTTCCGTGAAGGCTTCAGCAACTTTCTTGGGTTCAGATAAAGAGAGAAATGCAAAGTGCCCACAGAAATTTGCTAGCTATGTTGCTTTTGAACGAGTGAGTGGACCAGGTGCATTGATGCTATCAATTATTTTCTCAATCTGTACTTCCTTTGCAACACGAGGATGAACTGGACGAAGATTTTGCCCTTGCTGACCATGTCTTCTTCTTCAGCATTGGCTTTAGGCTGAGCAGTGTCTTCAGGTTGGTTAGGCGCAGAAATAATAAGTTCCTCCTCAGCATGTGCCTCTGAAGGTATGATTTCTCCAGTACCCATAAGCTTAATCGATTCACTAGGAGGGACTTCATCTAGCACATTTGGTAGGTGCTCTCTTTGCGAGTCGTTAGTCTCATCGAACCACACATCCACAGTTTCAACCACTTTATAGTGAAAGAGGTTGAAGACTCTGTAGGAGTGCAAATCCTTTCCGTAACCAAGCATAAAACCTTCATGTGCTTTCGGTGCAAATTTTGAAGTGTGATGTGGATCCTTGATCCAGCACCTAGCACCAAATACTCTGAAGTAACTGACGTTTGTCTTCTTACCAGTTAGAAGCCCATAGGATGTCTTCTTTAGAAGCTTGTGAAGATAAACATGGTTGATGACGTGGTATGCAGTATCAATAGCTTTAGGCCAGAACTTCCTTGTAGTTTTGTACTCATCAAGCATCATCGGAGCCATCTCAATGAGTGTTCTGTTCTTGCGCTCCATGATGGCATTCTGCTGAGGTGTGTATGGAGCTGAGAACTTGTGAGTGATGCCCAATGTATCAAGATAAGTGTCGAGGCAAGTGTTCTTGAACTCTGTGCCATTGTCAGTTCTGATGTGCTTGATCTTGATGCCATAGTTCGTCATGGCACGATTGGAGAAGCGTCTGAAGACATCCTACACTTCATTCTTGTAAAGGATTATATGCACCTAGGTGTATCTTGAATAATCATCAACAATGACGAAGCCATATAGGCAAGCAGTGGTAGTAAGAGTAGAGTAGTGAGTAGGGCCAAATAAGTCCATGTGAAGCAGCTCGAAGGGTTGGGATGTAGTCATGATTGTCTTCGAGGGATGCTTGGCCCTAGTCATCTTCCCAGCTTCACAGGCACCACACAGATGATCCTTCTTGAACTTGACGCCCTCGATGCATACGACATGTTTCTTCTTCGCGAGTGTGTACAAGTTCCTCATGCCAGCATGCCCTAGCCTCCAATGCCAGAGCCAGCACTCTAAAGCTTTTGTTAGAAGACATACGGCCATCTGTGGTCCTGCTGAGAAATCCACCATGTACAAATCATCTTTTCGATATCCTTCAAAGACTAGAGATTTGTCAGACTCCATAAGCACAAGGGAACGATATTTTCCAAATATCACAATCATGTTCAAATCACAAACATTGAGACAGACATTAAGTTGAAACCAAGGGATTCAACAAGCATCACTTTATCCATGTGCTGATCCTTTGAGATTGCAACTCTACCTAGACCCAATACCTTGCTTTTACCAGTGTCAGCAAATATGATGTGACTCTTGTCAGATGAACGTAAGGTTGATTCCATGAGAAGACTTCGATCACCAGTCATGTGGTTAGTGCATCCACTGTCCATAATCCACTCAGAAGCCTTTGGTATCGTACCCTGCAGTGCACTTAGGGGGATAGGCTTCACCAAGGGAAATGTGAAGCATAAACATTTGACGGACAAGCATATTATCAAAGTTCAGATCCTGGTTAGGGTAGAGAGGATGACTGTCAAGGAAATCTGGAGCAAAATACATAGTAAGACCATTTGGGCATTTTATCTTGCGCCCTACAAGATGTTTTAGGTCCCCAGCAATAGCATCAGACGCCTTTGATTTCCGGCTGGAGACCTTTCCCTGCAAGAGAAAGTTATTTTTTCTTAACCACCCACATTTTCAGGGGTGGCTTCGAAGCAATGAGTCTAAGTGCAGCATCTAAGAACTTCGGCTTTGGAGCCCTAGCAAATAGCCTTGCAGGAGGTGAATAATACTCATATGGATAAGCAGAATAGTTCTTGGTCTTATGAACATAGCGGTTTCATGAAACACGCTCATATTCATAAGTGTGAGTATGATTTCCCTGCAAAACATTGGTGTTCGGGTGACTCTGGTGAGTCCTCTGTCTGTATGAAGCCTTTGGACCATATGAAGCCTTTGGTCTGGGGTTTGTCTTCTTCCCAGGTGGTGTCATGATGACATTCACAGGAAGATTCTCAAGACAGCTTTTGGGTACCCAGATCTTCTTCATAGGTGGCCCATTCCTGCAGTTAGTACCAATATACCTGGCATGCACTTCACCATTCTGATTCTTAAATAGTTTATAGTTTGCATCAAAGGATTCATCAATGATAATCGGGTTAGCACAAGTGAAGCCAGATAAGGTGGATGGATCCACTGAAGGTCCCTTTGCAGCAACCCATGTGGTTTTGTGGTACTGCTCAGGCTTCCAGTAGGAACCATCAACATTCATTTTCCTCTCGAACCCAACACCCTCTTTCCTAGGGTTTCGGTTCAGAATCTGCTTTTTGAGGACATCACATAGTGTTTGATGCCCTTTGAGACTTTTGTACATCCCTGTCTCAAGCAATGTCTTCAACCTGGCATTCTCATCAGCAATAGTAGTGGCATGCTCAGTAGAGGGGTTAGTTACCACATCAGCAGTTGAAGATATTGCTACAGTAGCAGCAGTAGAACATTCAGCAACAGAGGTAGCGTTATCACGCTCAAGGCATTTTAAACATGGTGGTTCAAATCCTTCCTGAGCGGAACTGATCTGTTGAGCGCGGAGTGACTCATTCTATTTTTGAAGATCTTCATGAGCCGTTCTCAAGTTCTCAAGTTCTTGCTTCCTTTGAAGATAATCATAGGAAAGCTTTTCATGAGTTGTTGAGAGTGTTTCATGACGACTTTCAAGTTCCTCATACTTAACATGAAGATTTTTGATGTCTTCAATTAAGGACTGAGATCGGGTCATTTCCGCGTCCAATAGGTCATCGCTTTTGTCTAGCAATTTTTTAATATGTTCCATGGCATTCTGTTGTTCAGTTGCAATTTTAGCAAGTGTTTTGTAGCTAGGTTTAGATTCACATTCAGAGTCATCTTCACTTGATGTTTGAAAGTAAGCATCGCGTGAGTTTACCTTGGCACCGCGTGCCATGAAGCAGTAGGTGGGAGCAGAGGTGTCCTTGTCATTAGCATCAGCATTGGTGACGGAGCCATTGTCTTCAGTGTTGAAGATGGACTTGGCAATGTAGGCTGTAGCTAGAGCTAGACTTGCAATGCCAGAGTCGGACTCCTCCTCAGACTGCACCTCTGCCTCCTCAGAAGCAGACTCCTCCTCTGAATCCATCTCCTTGCCAACAAAAGCACGAGCCTTGCCAGATGAGCTTTTCTTATATGATGAATACTTGGACGAAGACTTGGAAGAAGACTTTGAGGATTTCTTCTTCTTCTTGTCATCAGAATCATATTCCTTGCTCTTCTTCTTCTTTTTGGTCTCATTGTCCCACTATGGACACTCAGAGATGTAGTGACAAGGTTTCTTGCACTTGTGGCATGTTCTCTTCTTGTGATCGCGAGTGGAAGCTTCATCATTTCTTGAGCTTGATCTTGAAGACTTTCTGAAGCCTTTCTTCTTGGTGAACTTCTGGAACTTCTTCACAAGCATGGCAAGCTCCTTTCCAATGTCTTCAGGATCCTCGGAGCAGCTGTCAGATTTTTCTTCAGAAGAGGAAGCAACCTTTGCCTTCAAAGCGCGAGTTCGGCCATAGTTGGGACCATAGATATCTCTTTTCTCAGATTGTTGGAACTCATGTGTGTTGAGCCTCTCAAGTATGTCAGACGGATCGAGAGTCTTGAAGTCAGGGTGTTCTTGAATCATCAGGGCCAGGGTGTCGAATGAGCTGTCAAGCGATCTCAGAAGTGTTATGACGATTTCATGCTTGGTGATCTCAGTGGCGCCAAGTGCATGAAGTTCATTTGTGATGTCAGTGAGGCGATCAAATGTGAGCTGGACATTTTCATTGTCATTTCTCTTGAAGCGGTTGAAGATGTTGCGAAGAACACTGATCCTTGAGTATCTCTGGGTTGAGACGCCTTCGTTGACCTTGGAGAGCCAGTCCCAGACTAGCTTCGAAGTTTCCAGAGCACTCACACGACCATACTGTCCTTTGGTCAGATGACCACAGATGATGTTCTTGGCAGTAGAATCCAGTTGAGTGAACTTCTTGACATCACCAAGGGTGACACCTTCACCTGTCTTGGGAACGCCGTTCTTGACGACATACCAGAGGTCGACATCAATGGCTTCAAGATGCATGCGCATCTTATTCTTCCAGTAGGGGTAATCAGTGCCATCGAAGACAGGGCACGCAGCGGAGACTTTGATTATCCCTGCAGTCGACATAGCTAAAACTCCAGGTGGTTAAACCGAATCACACAGAACAAGGGGGCACCTTGCTCTGATACCAATTGAAAGTGCTAGTTATCGACTAGAGGGGGGTGAATAGGCGATTTTTATGAAAGTCTTCAAAACATGGGGGCTTTGAAGACAAACAATGTAAATGAACCTATTGATATGCAGCGGAAGGTAGACTACACTAGACAAGCCATAGTCAAGTAAGCAATGAAGTGAAAGCACGAAGACTATTAGCAGCTAGGTAGTATGGATCAGGATGGAAGATAGTATGAAGCCAAACAACAACAGTCTTCAAACAATGGAGTCAATCAGATCATGCAAGCAGGCAATGACTTCACGAAGACAAACTGTAAGTAAGGAGAGGGAAGAGATAGAACCAGTTGCTTGGTGAGGACAAGGATTTGTTGGACTAGTTCCAGTTGCTGTGACAACTGTACGTCTGGTTAGCAAAGCTGAGATTCAACTCAGAAGACCACGTAAGAACACTTAGTCCTCGCCCAATCACTCTGGTAAGTCTTCAAGGTAGACTTCCAAACCTTCACAGACTTCGTTCATCGACAATCCACAATGACTCTTGGATGCTCAGAACGCGACGCCTAACCGGCTGGAGGATTCACAGTCCTCAAGTGTAACAAGTCTTCAGATCACGCGGACAGAAAGACTTCAGTGATGCCTAACACTCTTTGGCTCTGGGTGTTTTGGGCTTTGTCCTCGCAAGGATCTTTCTCTCAAATGCTTAGGAGGTGGGTTGCTCTCAAACGACAAAAGTCATGCACTAACTCTGAGCAGCCACCAATTTATGGTGTAGGGGGTGGGCTATTTATAGCCAGGAGGCAACCCGACCGGATTTGTCCAAAATGACCCTGGGTCACTAAGTGTATAACGGTCAGATTTCAAACACACGCGCAGCTTGACTTGGGCTACAAGTAAAGCTGACTCATCCAGCTCTGGATAAGATTTGCTCTCATTGTCTTCACTGGAAGACATAGGATTTGGTTGAGCATCACTTTAGTCACTCTGACTTTGTTCACTTGGACCCCACTTAACAGTGCGGTGGTTCCTATTTCTCAACAAAGAGGAAAAGGAAACTACGAAACAACTATGTCTTCGCACTCCATAGTCTTCATGTGATGTCTTCTCATGGCATAGTCTTCAATGTGAATCTCTTCACAGACCACCATTGTCTTCAATGTCTTCACACATTTTTAGGGGTCATCTCTGGTAGGTAAACCAAATCAATGTGGGACTACTACCTGTGTTATCTTGCAATTCTCACAAACACATTAGTCCCTCAACCAAGTTTGTCGTCAATACTCCAAAACCAACTAGGGGTGGCACTAGATGCACTTACAATATGATTTGTTAGAATTTCTCTTTATGCTTTACTTAAATTTTTTGAGCTATGGAATTGCTCTAGTGCGTCACTTGTATCTTTTTTAGCACGGTGTGCTTTAAATACTTTTGAAGAAATGCTCTTATGCTTCACTTAGATTTATTTGAGAGTTAGTAATTTTTTAAAGAAATTCTCTCATGCTTCACTTATATTATTTTGAGAGATGAAAAATTTTATGCTCATGTTCTTCACTTAGATTTATTTTAGCTTGTCAGAAGCAACATATGAAATTGGTTCCAAAGTTATAGATATTCAAGAGGGATATAATAAAAACTTCCATGAAGATCATTGGACAAAATAAACTTGACTCCTTGTAATAGTTTTTCGATATGATGATAATGATATGTGAGTCATGTTGGTGAGAAACTATGCTTTAGTAAGAATATTGTTGTTAAGGTTTGTGATTCCATATGCAAGCACGAAAGTTAATAGTTATGCAATGAAATTACATCCTACTTGTGGTGCATTATTCGGTGTTAGTTATGCTTAATGCTCGCTTATGTGATTTTTCGTTTCTTGGTTGGTTGCTTCTCAATCTATTTGCTAGCCTCCACTTGTACCAAGTAGAAATAGTACTTGTGCATCCAAAATCCATAAACCTAGTTTTGCCATATGAGTTCGCCATACCTACCTATATGCGGTATTCCCGTGCCGTTCTAAGCAAATTTGTATGTGCCATCTCTAATTTTCCAAATAGTTTTTCCTTTTGGGGTGCTCGTCCGCTCATGAAGCGGCAGGGGTGGCCAATATTTTCGATGCTAGATGTGTTATCCTCTAGATGAGCGTTTATTCAGTTGTCATTGCACGAGAGTACGGCGGTAATAGGGATGCCCAGTCCCGAAATGAAAAAGAAAATTACTTTTTGTTGTCAAATAATAAATTCCTTGGAAAGTGTTGGTATGGAAGGCACCCGTGGATACGGCTAGCCATGGATTGTAAAAGAATGGTGGAAAAAGGAATAAAATTTATTTTCTGTTTGGGAACCGCCTATGATATATCTAGCATGGAAAGTGTTGGGAATTACTCGGTCGTTTTCGTTGACGGGAAAAGTATGCCTCTCAAAAATTTTATCTCTCAATTTAAGCTTTGAGCTCTGGCACCTCTACAAATCCCTACTTCCCTCTGCGAAGGGCCTATCTATTTACTTTATGCACTTTTTATTTTTATTTTGAGTCTCCATCTTCTCTTATAAAGCACCAACTAAGGGGCACTAGGATCGTACTTGAGCATTTGATGTAGCTAATATGCGAGTGTGTTTCATGAATGGATTAATGGTTGAGCATGATGGGCTAGGGATAACTTTCTTTAGTGTTGATATTTTGAAAGACATGGTTGCTTATTGATATGCTTGACTATTGAAATCTTCATGCCAAAACTAGACTATTGCTTTGAACCATATAAAGTCCAAATGTCCATGCTATTTAAGGAAAAGAATATGTGATGAACATGTTAGGCAGCATTCCACATCAAAAATTATGTTTTATCATTTACCTACTCGAGGACGAGTAGGAATTAAGCTTGGGGATGCTGATACGACTCCAATGTATCTATAATTTTTCATTGTACCATGCTGTTATATTATCATTCTTGGATGTTTTACAATCATTTTATAGCAACTTTATATCATTTTTTGGGACTAATCTATTGACATAGTGCCCAGTGCCAGTTCCTGTTTTTTACTTCGCAGAAAATCGATACCAAACGGAGTCCAAACGCAACGAAAATTTTGGAGAATTTTTCTGGGCCAGAAGACACCTGATGGGCCAAAGAAGTACCAGAGGGGGCTCCGAGGGGAGAACAACCCACTAGGGCACGCCCAGGTGGGTTGTGCCCACCTCGGTGGCCTCCTACACTACCTCTTCGCCCTATAGATGCCCAAATATTCTAGAAACCCTAGGGGAGTCAACGAAACACAATTACAGCCGCCGCAAGTTCTAGAACCACGAGATCTGTCGTGGTTTTGTCACGGCAGATGTCCTAGAGAAAGGACTTAGTCGTGGAGCCATCGCGACCGGTTAGCTTAAAGGGGTTAAAGTGGTCAAGAGACGCAGAGAGTTTATACTGGTTCGGCCCCTTACGGTGAAGGTAAAAGCCTACGATCCAGTTGTTGTGGGATTGCTTGGGTTTCGATGACCAGGGAGCGAATACGCTTTGCCTGGGTCTCGAGTTGTTGTCTGTTGTCCTTAAACCGCCGCCGGGTCGTCCCCTTATATATATGGGTTGATGCCCGCCGGTTTACAGGGTTCCGAGGCCGGCTCATAAACGTGTCCGGCTCGGTCTCTATTCTTTCTATCTTACAACACAAGTTTACATATTAATGTCGGTATATGTCTATAGGCCTTAATCCGCCTTTGGGCCCTGGGCCTTCATAAAGCACCATCATCTTTATCTTCATGGGCTTCAAATATAATAACTCAGTATAAGGATAACCTGGCCTCTCCTGGCCAGTTTACGTCTCGTAGTAATATCCCCAACATTAGGCCCCAGATTGATTTTACCTGGTTCATGTCAATCCTCAATACTTGAGAAAATTTCCTCTTCAGCACCTTCACATAAGTCTTGTAAATCGCCATGACGTCATCTTCTAGGATCTTGATAAACCGCCATGACATCACCTTTATTAATGAGCCTCCGACAATCGAGGCGACAGCTCCGCCTCACATCCAAATTTTGGGCTCCTCGATTTTCGTACCTGACACTTATCCTTTTTCCTTCATAAATAGGGTCAGGGGGTCTTTCCATCCCCCCCCCCCCGTGCCTCTTCGCATCATCTTCTTCCTTGCGCCGCCCGACCATTGGAGCTCTACCGCTGCCGTTGACCTTCGTTTTCACCTCAACAACAGCCGCTGCATCAAACTGACCGGACCAGAGAAGCGTGGCGCTCCTCCGTTGTTCCCTCATCCTCAGTGAGTTCTTCTTTTCCTCGCTCTAGATCCACCATTAGGGTTTCAGTGTTCATCGGAGTCTATTAATACTCCACCATCGTTCTTCCCTGTTTTTCTTATTAGCACAAATGACTAGCTAGATCTGATACTTCTTATGCGGCCGTAGCCATAATCCCCTTTTCCCTTATCAGATCTTCTCCTTTATACGAAACTCATCTGATCGTGCTGAACTGTTCAAGCACTTGAAACTAGGTCTGAATTTTTTCTAGTTTTCTGTCACACTGCAGATCTGAAATTATTAAGCCAAACTGTGAAACTTGTTTCTCCTTCACTTAGACATTTTAGATCTGTACCTTCTATTCCAGAACTGGCGGTTTAATCATAGAAAAATGATAGTCAGGTAGGTACCATTAGTCCCCTGTTGAACCGCCAAGCCGTTTTATCTTTGTACATCTCCCATGTTCGATTCCGGTTTAACAATGTGTACATATTTCTGTCTTCTTATGCTCTTGCACCGCTTTATATTTGTCTATCATAAACTTTAAACCGGTAATAATCATGTTTCAGCTTTCCGTTGAAATGGCCAAGCAATTTTACGCTTGTAACTGGGTTCCTTCCCGGGTTACGGAAGCATAATTAGAAGGATGCGTCGCAACTGGCGCTTTAGCGAAGAAAGAAATTATCCAGTGGAGGGTCCCCGGTCTAGAAAATCTTCCTGAGCCCAAGGATGGAGAGGTAGTCGTATTTGTTGATCACCTGAGCCGAGGGTTTAGCCCTCCCGGATCAAAGTTCTTCCGAGATGTACTTGCTAGCTTTCAACTCCGTCCTCAAGACATTGGCCCAAATTCTGTGTCCAATGTTGCCATTTTCAAGTATTTTGCGAGGCTTATCTTCAAGAGGAACCCACAGTTGAACTGTTCAGGGATTTCTTCTACTTAAATCGTCGTACAGAGTTTACAGACGGGCCCAACACTGAACTTGGCGGCATGGCGATTCAAAAGAGGAAAGATGTCGGCTTCCCTCATGCCAAGCTTCACAGCCACCCCCTGGAATCAAACTTGGTTCTATTGCAAAGATACATCTCCAACTGACGAAAATCTTCTGCTGGGTTACCATCCTCATCGTCTTAGCAATACACATCCCCTTCCTCAGAGGCTAACTGCGAAGGAAAGAGTCAACTATGCACCACAACTGTCAAAGCTCAGAGTTTTTATGGCGAACGGATTAACAAGTGTTGATTTCGCCCGTTGCTGGATAACCTGGAGCATTCTGCCCTTAAGTCGGCGCCCCGGTTTAATGTGTGAGTACACAGGGAGCTTGACGGATCCTCAGTGACATGTTAATATTCAGCTTACAGATGCTGAAGTTACTAAAGTTGTGAAGAAGATCCTGAATGAAACGGAGGCTGTCTGTAGCCAAACCAGATTGAGCCCTTTCTGCGTTTCCAATAAACCGCCCGCTGTAAGGATCACATAGCTTTTTGCTCTAATTTGCTTCTTTCAAATATTTTCTCAAAATTTCATCCATTTTTGACAGGGTGATGATCCGTTCTGGAAGAAGAAGCCACAGGATAAACCGGCAAAACCACAAGACAAACCGGCAAAGCCGCTTCGTCCGAAGACCAAGGTTACCAAGAAACCTGCCAAGAAGAAGACGACTGCATCTTCTAAACTAGATGCTGATGCTGACTTAGCTAATCTGGACTCAGAGGTAGTACTTGACTCCCTTGGTTCATTTTTCATACACCTCATTGACAATGACTATTATCAGGATGACGCTGAAGGCAGCCAAGCCGATGATGTAGAGGTAATTATCCTTTCCTCCGATTCAGATCCTCTGCCAACCTCGAAAATCCGCCGAGCAAACCGAAAAGTAAAATTTTCTCACCCCCTTGCTTACTTGGACCCAAACTTTCTTTTGAAGACGCAGCAACACGAAGCTCGCCGCAGAACCCGGCACAGCGGTCAGGTAGTTACCTCCGCCGGTTTACCGAATACTCCGGTTCGGAAACGCTGATCAGAGGTCTCTTATACTCTTGACACTTCTTGCCCTAAGGCGGGTTGTTTCCGTCAGCCTCTTAACCCGTCTGATTCAAATTATCAGGGTACTTCCCACTCATCTTCTGGTGAGTCATCAGCCACAAAGCTTCCACCCCTCAAAACAGTTCCTGGGTGAGTCATGCCTTTAATTTTATTTTCAATGCATTATGCTTGACACAATATATTGAACTTTTATATGTGTCTCTTCTCAGTGCCAAGCCAAGACCCAGCAAGAAAGCTCGGTTAACTAAACCGGCTGACGATAATGTGGTTGTTGAACCAGAAAAGACTCCAGATCCGGAAGCAACCAATGCTGACGCCATGCTTAATGATCCGCCGCCTCAAGACCATGACCTCTTTGCTGAACAAGTAGAAGTGGACACCACAAGCCATGCTGACAAGCCAACCAGCCCTGTCCGAACTGATGATAAACCGGTCAGTCCAGCTAAGGATACTGACAAACCGCCAACTCCAGTAAAGGCCGCTGATGATAAAGAGGATGATATCATGATTACTGGCATTGGCCACACCACTCCTGGCAATCCTGTCGCTTTATCAAAGCATACTGCCAAGGACGAGCTTTCTGCTATTGGCAAAGGCAAATGGAACGCCGATTTGTCAAGCTATGCCCATCTCAATGCTCAAGACATTCACTCTGGCTTTTTGAACCGACTGTACACCAGCCGCGACTATGATGCCGGTTTGGTAAACTTGATGAAGGAGCGATATGAGGTAACTACATAACTGCTTTTCTCTTATGTACAATTGCAATTTATCAACTCCAGTAGCCCCCAAGTGACGGTTTATGATACCAATCTGAAACGGGACTTTATAATATCTCAATGTTGCATGCTTAGTCTCTGAGGGCTGGTTTAACTTATGAAGATGATCCGGGACTGTGTAGAAGAAAACCCACAATGTCACTTTGAACAAACATACATTAACCCCAAGTGCCAAGAGCAATACTTGTATTGTGCTTGGGACTTTTGCAGAATTTTCTAACCCAGAGCAAATATGCATTAGCCCCCAAGTATCAGGTGCATAACTTGTTATGTGCTTGGTACTTCAAATATGTACTATCAACTCATTATACGTTTGTCTCTTATAGGCTGAGCTGAGCAAAAAGGAAGCTCAAACCGCTGATCTGCAAGAAAACATCAAGTCTCAGCAAGCCGAAACCTCCAAAGGCAAGGATGAGCTGTCCGACGCTTTAGCCGCTATGGAAAGACTGAAGGAGAGTTTCAACAAAGAGCGGGCGGATTGGGACACAGAAAAATCCGCTTTACAAAAAAGAGCCGAAGATGCCGAAGCCTCTCTTAAACCGGTGGTAGATGAGCTGACTGGCGTAAAGCGGCAGATACATGCCATGACTGCTGCTGTGTTCGGTAAACATCCTTGCTTTATTTTTAACATATCATCCATATGTTGCCGGTTTACTGATGCCTATAATCTCGCATTGGTCATCTGGGCTCTGACGTACAGAAGAAGTTGAAGGCTGCCTACACTCTGATAGAGCAGTTGTATACCGGCGCACAACGAATCATCTGTACTGCTTCTCACAATAAACCGCCCCCAACGTTAATCAAGGATACCTTAGAAAGGTTGTCTATGCTGCCTGCCCGGGTAGAAGAACTAAAGAGATCTGCTGCAAGGGCTGGTGCTCTGACCGCACTAACCCGGGCAAAGGCCTGGGTGCCTGACCTTGATCCGGAGGATGTCAGAAAGGCTATCCGAGCTTAAAAGAAGATGGATCAGAATTCGGAAATGAGGACCTCCGAGCCATAAACCGGGAAGTACGTCCACTGGCTTGCCAATTAGCTGAAGAAGCTGATCTTTCACATTATCAGGCGAGTTATGACGTCCACAACAAACGGGTTGCTGCACCAACTCCAGAGGTTCAAAATCTCATCCCGCCAATCCGTAAGCATACATATGCCCCTGACATTGAACTGTCCACCCTTATAAGCGACGAAGTTGTGTTCCAAGCCCTAACTGGGATCGACTGGACAACTATTGACTTCCAGCCACTGGGTAGAGACGAGGAGGATGAACCGGTGCAAGATGATCCGCAGCCGTCAGGTCACACTGGAGACGAATCATGATCCGGAGGCCGGTTTAGTCTTCTACGTGCTGCAATTCTTATTGAGAAACAATTATCCTTTTGGGCACTGAAACGCCTTGTAATAGGCTAGTTAAAACACTTGGTCTGTTATGCCTTCGTGCATATTTATTTGTGCCTGACACTTATTAATCCGCCATGCTTAAGACGTATTATGTTCAAAATCCGTAGCGATTTTCTCAAGCTATTCCTGCACATAAGAAGTTCATAGCATCCTGGCGGTTTACCGCCGGACGGGTTATGATGCCCAGATATATAGCCAGGATTTATAATCAAGGCTTTGTGAAAAGATAATCAAATATGAAAATAATTGATACCTGAAACCTTGAATCATAATGTTGGCTGACCAACTATTGTAATGAGGGTATTAACCCGAATCTAGAGTAACAACAACTCTTGTCGGATGATGTCGGTTTATAATAAAACCATTCCGGGTTAACGAACACCGATTTATCCATATTCAATTCTGGCGACTTATAGTCAAAACCAGACCGGGCTGATAGTCTCCGGATTATAACTGATTACGTACTGACAACACGTAGTTGACAGCCTAGCCGGGTTGATGAACACCGGTTTATGAAAAAAGTCATAAGTCTTATCAAAAGAGAGAAAAACTTGGCAAAAATCAAATGAAAACTTGTAGTCGAGGCTTTTCACGAGCTGCCAGGCCCCAAATTCGAGGCTTTTCATGGGCTGCCAGGCCACTGAGTTAAACCATTTCACAAAGCCTTTTAAGATGGTCCTCAATCCTTAACCAATCGTCATTTTAACTTTGAAAAGTTCAGGGTCTCTTATAGATTGACTTGTCATAGTTCGACGGGTCATACCAGGTTTACCTGGACGGAGTGACTTACTTAAAAAAGGCAGGCTAACCCGGGGTTTTAGGTGTGTACACCAGGCTTCCAAGCCGTGGCTTGATAGCCTATTACAAGTGTAGATTCTATGTTCATTTTCGATAGCAAAGAATCCCCAAGCAATATTTTGAGCTGTGCTCAGTGGGTGCCTATGTTTGAGTTGTTCTTTTGCAACACTCTCTTTGGCCCTAGAATAATTTGGCTTTGAGCCGATCAAGAGGTGTGACTATGGTTCGAACACGACCAAGCCCCCAAGTGATTTGTATATAAAGCTTAATAAGTTGAATCAAGGTGTAAACCGGACGCTGCTTTATGAACAGAAGCCCCCATGTAACCACACATGATATAAGAAAACAACAGATACCCCGCTTTAGCTGAGCTCCGGTTTATTATATTGATCATAATATATACATTGTCATAACTATGTACATGAGCAGAGCCTGTGGCTCAAGTATAGTAAGGCCGAAGATGAGCGATATTCCACGGCCGGTGGGTCTCCTCCTCCGATGTACGTGGGTCTTTGTGCTCTCGAACATCTATAAGGTAGTATGACCCGTTATGCAGATTCTTGCTGACCACAAAGGGTCCTTCCCAAGGCGGAGATAACTTGTGCATATCCGTCTGATCCTGGATGAGTCAGAGCACCAGATCGCCCTCTTGAAAGGTTCTGGTTCTAACCCGGCGACTGTGATAACGCCGCAGATCTTGCTGATAAATCGCCGAACGGGCTGCTGCGATGTCTCGCTCCTCATCTAACAGGTCGAGTGCCTCTTGCTGTGCCTTCTCATTGTCAGCTTCGACATATGCCGCCACACGAGGTGAAGCATGGAGGATGTCACTAGGAAGAACCGCCTCCGCTCCATAAACCATGAAAAAGGGCGTGTAACCCGGCAGAGGATTTTCGTCAGTTGGAGATGTGTCTTTGCAATAGAACCAAGTCCGATTCCAGTCCTTGGGGTGGCTGTGAAGCTTGGCATGAGGGAAGCCGACATCTTTCCTCTTTTGAATCGCCATGCCGCCAAGTTCAGTGTTGGGCCCGTCTGTAAACTCTGTACGATGATTTAAGTAGAAGAAATCCTTGAATAGTTCAACTGTGGGTTCCTCTTGAAGATAAGCCTCGCAAAATACTTGAAAATGGCAACATTGGACACAGAATTTGGGCCAATGTCTTGAGGACGGAGTTGAAAGCTAGCAAGTACATCTCGGAAGAACTTTGATCCGGGAGGGCTAAACCCTCGGCTCGGGTGATCAACAAATACGACTACCTCTCCATCCTTGGGCTCAGGAAGATTTTCTAGACCGGGGACCCTCCACTGGATAATTTATTTCTTCGCTAAAGCGCCAGTTGCGACGCATCCTTCTAATTGTGCTTCTGTAACCCGGGAAGGAACCCGGTTACAAGCGTAAAATTGCTTGGCCATTTCAACGGAAAGCTGAAACATGATTATTGCCGGTTTAAAGTTTATGATAGACAAATATAAAGCGGTGCAAGAGCATAAGAAGACAGAAATATGTACACATTGTTAAACCGGAATCGAACATGGGAGATGTACAAAGATAAAGCAGCTTGGCGGTACAACAGGGGACTAATGGTACCTACCGGACTATCATTTTTCTATGATTAAACCGCCAGTTCTGGAATAGAAGGTACAGATCTAAAATGTCTAAGTGAAGGAGAAACAAGTTTCACAGTTTGGCTTAATAATTTCAGATCTGCAGTGTGACAGAAAATTTGTGGTCGTGGGTTCGAGCCCCACGGTGGGCGCCAAGTGTCGTGGTTTTGTCATGGAAAATGTCCTAGAGAAAGGACTTAGTCGTGGAGCCATCGCGACGAGTTAGCTTAAAGGGGTTAAAGCGGTCAAGAGACGCAGAGAGTTTATACTGGTTCGGCCCCTTGCGGTGAAGGTAAAAGCCTACGATCCAGTTGTGGTGGGATTGCTTGGGTTTCGATGACCAGGGAGCGAATACGCTTTGCCTGGGTCTCGAGTTGTTGTCTGTTGTCCTTAAACCACCGCCGGGTTGTCCCCTTATATACATGGGTTGACGCCCGCCGGTTTACAGGGTTCCGAGGCCGGCTCATAAACGTGTCCGGCTCGGTCTCTGTTCTTTCTATCTTACAACACAAGTTTACATATTAATGTCGGTATATGTCTATAGGCCTTAATCCGCCTTTGGGCCCTGGGCCTTCATAAAGGGCCATCATCTTTATCTTCATGGGCTTCAAATATAATAACTCAGTATAAGGATAACCCGGCCCCTCCTGGCCGGTTTACGCCTGGTAGTAATATCCCCAACAAGATCCAATCTAAACACCATCATAGTGGGGTTCATCATCCTCATTGTTGCCTCTCCGATGATGCGTGAGTAGTTCATCATAGACCTACAGGTCCATAGGCAGTAGCTAGATGGCTTCCTCTCTCTCATTTGATTCTCAATACAATGGTCTCTTGGAGATCTATTGGATGTAACTCTTTTTGCGGTGTGTTTGTTGGGATCCTATGAACCTTGAGTTTATGATCTGATCTATATCCATGAATATTATTTGAGTCTTCTTTTGATCTCTTATATACATGATTATTTATAGCCTCGTTTTTATTCTTCGAATCTTTGGTTTAGCTAGGCCAACTAGATCAATTTTTCTTGCCATGGGAAGAGGTGCTTTGTGATGGGTTCGATCGTGCGGTGTTCTTTCCCGGTGATAGAAGAGGCAGCAAGATACACATGTATTGTTGCTATTAAGGATAACAAGATGGGGGCTATTCCTACATGAATAGATCTCATCTACATCATGTCATCGTTCTTATTGCATTACTCAATTTCTCCATGAACTTAATACACTAGATGCATGCTGGACAGCGGTCGATGTGTGGAGTAATAGTAGTAGATGCAGGCAGGAGTCGGTCTACTAATGTTGGACGTGATACCTATATATTGATCATTGCCTTGGATATCGTCATAATTATTCAATCTTCTATCAATTGCCCAACAGTAATTTGTTTACCCACCGTGTGCTATTTCTTGAGAGAAGCCACTACTGAAATCTACGGCCCCCGGGTCTATTCTTTATCATATTTGCTTTCCGATCTATTATTTGCCACTTTTATTTTCAGATCTATTATTCCAAAAACCCAAAAATACCTTTCTGCACTTTTTTATTACTTATTTTATTTCGCGTTTTATCGAGAGCTATTTATCCAATCTACCACAAATCAATCTATCTTTTTACCGTGGAGGGATTGACAACCCCTCTTACGTGTCAGGTTGCAAGTATTTGTTCTTTGTGGGCAGGTACCGTTTACATAGTGTTGCTTGGTTCTCCTACTGGATTGATACCTTGGTTTCATAACTAAGGGAAATACCTACCGTAGTTGTACTGCATCATCCCTTCCTCTTTGGGGAAATACTGACGTAGTTCAAGCGACATCAGTGATCACGTTTTTAGGATCTTAGGATATCGTTAAGTGTACGATAATCCTAAAACAACATTGACATTATGGCGTTGGAAGAACGATCATATTGAATCGACCCGATCTTGGCTGTTATGAATTGAGTTAATATCGTCTATAATTAATTATAATAACACGGAGTGTTAACATGTGATTTTGCTCCTTAGGCCATGAGAGTATTGTAGTCACTTCTTACCATATGGTGGACTTTGGGGTAGCTCAAACGTCACGTGTAAAACGGTGATCATAATGGCAACTTATAGGCTCATCGGGAAGTTTCGTAGAGGACTAGATAGCTCGAGAGTGGGATTTGCTCCTCCGGTGATTGAGAGATATTCTTAGGGCCCTCTCAGTGTGACGACATCCATCATCATCTAGCCAGACACATGTGATTTCGTCACGGGGATGCCAAAACACGACAACGAGAAAGAAGAATAAAACCGGTAATGAGGATAATGGTATAGTGAGCATGTGATGACTCAGGAGGATACCAATGCATCCTGGGTTTTGTGAAGTATCAGAAGCAAAGGGAACATCACATGATAACCAAAGTCTCACTCTAATATCATTCATCTGCTCACATTGATCGATATGGATGTCTGCGGTCCCGCAATCGGTCATTGAACGAACGATTTTGTTCATGTCCATGAGTTACCGAACCTACAAGGTGACAAGCTTAAGGCAATCACAATCTGCCGAGTGTTAGTAGGGCGGGAGTGATGAGAATATATTTTTGGAATTGTTTCATTTATATTCAGAATAGTTTCGAGAGGATCCGAAAGCGTCGGAGTCACCGGAAGGGTTTCGGTGTTTATCGGGCAATACTGTGTATTCTCGATAATTAATATATAGGTGGAAAATGTTTCTGGTGATGTTAAATTATATATGAAAGTGTCTAATAATAATTAGAAGTCCTTATATTAATTTAAATATCAACGGGCCTTAAAAGGCCAAGAGGTGGAGGAAGAATTGGGCTACCAAGGCCTAATAGGGGGAGGCGCCCCCTTCCCATAGTGGGAGGCTGAATTGGCACTACAAAAAAAGGCACATCCGTGACATTTTGGGTCGAACGAAAAAAATCGGTCATGCTTATGGCACTTCTATGACGATAATTGTGACAAAACCCGGTATCATCATAGATGTGGTGGGCTCGTACTTCTATGACAAAAAATCATGACAGAAAATGGGCTTTTCATCCTAGGCGGGCCAGAGACGCGGTTGCATGACATTCTTTGGGCCATCCATGACGGAAAAAATCATGGTAGAAGCGAGGGAGAGGAAATATCGTAGAGTTCCCAGTTACGGTGTGTGGTCGGGGCCGAGTGATGCACTGTGGTTTGCGCGTTTCTCTCGTGCGCGCGCGTGTGTGTGAGGTGTTGGCTAACTGAACCCAGAGCAATCGCACGTTACTGAACCCGAGCGATCGATCCCTTAGCTGTTAACTGAACCCGAGCGATTCACTCGCTGCTGACTGAACCCGAGCAATTCCTTCGTTGCTGCTGCTAACTGAACCCGAGCGATAGATCACTGCTGCTGCTTACTGAAGCCGATCGAGCCCCCGTGCGAGACGTAGCCAGCCGGTGTTGGGTTGCCTCTCGATGAACAGTGACCGTTGCTACCGTGTGTGTGGTATGTAGAACGAGTCGAGACGTGGTGAGTCGAGCCGGTTGGTTGTCTGTGGATGAACAGTTCCTGGTGGGGGTTGGATGAACACGACCCCGTGGTAGTAGGCCGTTACCGCTGGATGAACAGGACCCCGAGGAGGCCGCCACACCCCAGTCGGTTGGGGTGGATGAACAGGACCTCGTGGAGGCTTTATGAACAGCGGCCGGTGGAGGCTGGAGGAGCAGTAGCCGTGGATGAACAGTAGCCCGTGGAGGGTGGAGGAGGTCGACGGTGGATGAATAGTAGCCCATGGAGGCTGGAGCGAGGCAGTAGACGGTGGATGAACAGGACCCGGTTTCGACCGTAAGCGCTCCAACACAAGTATGTTTCCTCCGTTTTGCGGTACGCCAGACCCCTCCCGATGAACAGGATCCTGTTTCAACCGTGGCCGGTTGAACAGAAGGTTGTTTCCTCCGTTATGCGGTATGCCATACCCCGTTTCGGCTGTTTCGTCCAAGCCGGTTGGCTCCTGTTAAACAGGATGCATTTCGACCCAGTCGATTACCTCCCGATGCACAGGACGTTGTTTCTCCATTCCGAACCAGCCGGTTCGCTACAGGACGCCATTGCTGCCGTCGGCTGCCTCTCCATGTACACAAGCCCTGGCCGTCCGTATATATGCGCGAGTACGCGCTTGAGACCCCGCCCGTATGTACGTACGTGGCCGTATTTTTTGCCCTCTGGCTGTATGTACGTGTATAGGACTTAGATGGGACTGCGTGAACTGCTATGTCGGGTGCTCTACAACGACACGTGCCGCTACTTACTCGGCCACGGTACATACTTGTAGAGAGACCGATCGACCAGTATGTACGTACACGTTCGCGACCAGACAGACAATGGTATGTATGCTTTGACCAGGTGGGTCCCAGCGGTCAGGGAGGATAAGGACGCACTTCCTTGCGTGCGAAGATATAGCTGGTCGGTCCCAGCTGTTAGGGGGAGGAATATTTTTTATTTTGCGAGTAATAAGGAGGCACTTCCTTGTGTCCGAAGATGTAGCTGGTGGGTCCAGCTGTCAGCCTCACCGCCTAAAGTCCTCTTCCGATGGTTGTCCTTCATTGACCACGTTGACCATGCTGCGCCGAGAGCACCAAGGCGGTGGATGATGGCGAGGCCTAGGAAGGGAACGATGCGGATCTGGGGAAGATGTGGCAGTGGATGCCCATGCGGAGGGGACTACGTGGGTTGACTGCTTCGGCTGCAGTGTGAGGCTGCCGTCGCCGGAGAATAACAGGAGGTGTGGGTGAGTATATAGGGATGGCATGGCCAGCGGTGGCAGCATATCCGGACACGGGAGGCAGGAGCAGGCGGCACGGCCGATGCTGGTTTGGGCGGCTGGAGCAAGAAGACCAGAGGTTGAAGAAGCATGACGGTCGTTGGATGGATATCGTATGGTCACTGCAGCTAGAATCGTTTATATTAACTAAGTTGACAAAGCCCTTGGTACGCGTCAACTTAGTAGGCCCACAGGTTAGCCTCTGAAACGGTGCGCCCCAGATGTCAGGGGAGGAATCATTTTTTGTGCGGCTGAAGCAAGAATATCCGAGATTGAAGAAGAAGCATGCATCCGTTGGATGGACATCCAATGCCCATTGCTGTTAGAACCGTGTGTTGACTATAAGTTGACAAAGCCTTGCATACGCATCAACTTAGTTTTTTTAGGGGACGCGTCAACTTAGTAGGCCCACAAGTGTGTGGCAGAGAACATATAGCCCATTTGCGATTTGTAAGAATGTACAGCCCATTTTTGAATTCTAATGGAATTTACTACAGCCCATTTACAGTTTGTTAAAAGTACATCCCATTTTCTAGCTAGGACAACGATTAATAATTTCAACCAACCGCTCAAAACAGAATTCAATAAAATTTCCCACATTTTGTTGGGATCCGAAATATTTTTATCCCGAAATTTCTAGTCAGATTAAATATAATTTCAAAATAAATTTGTATTACGTAAAAATCCAACAAAATATTGCGCGCGCAACAATTAATGCAATTAAAATTTTCAAAATCCAAAAATAATATTTTTTAAAACTAATTACATGTTTGGTGCATTTTTTTATACTTACTACCCAGTTTTTATAGTTACGTCCCATTTATTATTTCTTAAAGCCCATTTTTCTTGTTAAGCCTAATGCATCCCTCCTAGGAAATATTTGCAGCCCAGCGGGGTGAAGAATAACAAGTTGACCTTGCCTGGGTATTCCTCAAAAAACAGTATAGTTGGGCGAGCCATTTCAGCTTAATAAAATTAATATCTGGGCAAGATATCTGGCCTGGGCTAGACGGGCCACAACCCGCCCAGTTAATACCCTGCTCTCCTCTGAACAACAACAAAAACATCGCTCAAGAAAAACTCTGCAGTGCTCACACCTCAAAAACACAAATACTGCTCGAGCTGCTTGGTCCCAGCTTCGGCTGCTCCTTGTGCAATTCTCTCGTTTATTGACTACATAGGTTGACAATGGTGTGGGACCGTGATGTCAGGAAACCAGGAGGAAGCAAAAAAATATAGTTGTATATAATAAGGAGGCACTTGGGTACGTGCAGCTATGGCCCTGGTGGGTCCCCACTGTCATCCTCTCCAAGTAAAGTCATCTCCTCATTCCTCATGCCCGTTGACCATGTTGACAACACAAGACGGTGGCGCTACGACGAGCGCAACAACTCGAAGGACGACAGAGAGGGCCTCGCGGGCCCTATGGATTGTTTGAGATACAGCGCCCGCTGCTCATTCAGGAATCCAGGATCATAGGGCCACATGTCTGCGACGGCATTGTCGTTTGCTTGTTTGTCGGTGCTCGTTGAGGAGATGGAGGTGGCAGCACAGGTCCTCCTGCGCTGGTAGCTCTTCCGCCATTAGGGCGTCGAAGTGCGGCCGCACCTCCTCTATGGTGAACACGGCATGAACCGGCTTGGACAGTGGCGCCGGCTCCTGGTCGGAAGCTACGTCCATCGTCTGATTGTCGTCGCTCAGCTCGGCGAGCTTGCTGCTGAGCCTGCATGTCCGGCTGCTGGACCGACCCGCTTCCAAGCACGAGTCTGACCGCCCTGGCCCACCCAGACCGCCTCCCTCGCCCGCGCGTGCTTTTCGCACGAAACGGTCAGTGCCGCCCGCGCCGCTTCCCGATGTAGGCGATTGCTCCGCGTTCAAATGACACAAGTGTCGTCCGTCTATCCGTTTGCCGCCCACATTAATGATACGCGGTTTCCGAGACGGCTACTCCGGCGCCACCCATCCATCCCTCCGCCGCCCACCATTGCTATATAAACTGATGCGCCGGCCATAGCCGCCCTCATCCGCCTCCGTTCCCTTTCTCCTGTCCACACCACTACTGCCCACCATGGCTTCCTCGCGCTCCAGCGCTCTTCGGGACGGGCAGTCGATGGACCACAAGGAGATGGCAGCCATTGCTGCCGACTGGCTGGCCGGCAGGCAGCCAGAGGACGACGACGTCCGAATGGAGAATAAGGTAGTCGACGATCCAGTGCCAACCCCCTCCTCCGCGCCATCCTCGCCGGTGCATTGCACTATGACCATCTGCGAGGCACGTGCCCAATACATGGACATGGTGAGGCAGAAGCGCCAGGAGCAGTTCCGGGAGGCGCAGGCCGACGCCGCCTACAACCACCATCTCCTCCAGGAGCACCTGCAGGCGGAGGAGCAGATCGACGTGGAGCGAGCGGAGCAGGAGGCGCTGCTCGACTCGTACCGCTCCGCCCGTGAGAGCCGCCTCGCGCGCTGGCAGTACTGCATGCGGGTGGCGGAGGTTGCGGCCGCCTACAAAGAGGGCGATGAAGCGGGCGAGGCGCTGTTTGGTGAGACCGAGGACGAGGCGGAGGACAATGCCGGCTCCGTCGAGGCCCCGCCGTGCCAACAAGGAGGCAGAGGACACCACCGGCTCCGCCGAGGCGCGCCCCGCCGGCAACAAGACAGAGGACATCGCCGACTCCGTCGAGGCCCCGCCCCGCTGCCAACGAGGCCGCGCCACATGGAAATCGAGGAAGAGTATAACACGGTAGGTCGCCGACGCTCGGGTCCAAGTAAGGCCACCGCTTCTACCCTCCGGTTGAAGCCAAGCTAGATGGGTTGACCATTGACGGCTGATTAGCTTCCTGGCGGTGACGTGGAGTCGGAGAGCTGCGCTGGAGAAGAAGCTTCTGTTCGGCTCAGCCAGACACGGGTGGGTAGCTTCGGTTAATTAATTATACCTCCAGTGCGCCCCTTTTTAGTTGAAGAATGTATGAAATGTAATGAAATCCAGCATGTTTATATGAAATCCGACCGTGTATGAATGAATTTAGTTCGATTAGTTCGAATTCTTGTATCACTGGCATTGGATGAACATGCAAAACAATACGTACTAGCATTATCCCCAGGGTGATCACCTTGTTTGCAGCAGTTTCGCATGTACTCCCTCCGGTCCTTTTTAGTCTGCAAAGAAGTTTTGTCTGAAGTCAAAGTATCTCTACTTTGACCAATCTTATAGAAAAAAGTATGAACATTCACAATGTAAAATCAACTAACTTCAAAGAAATCTCATATGCAAAGTAAAAAGGAACAGAGGGAGTACAAAGAGTTTGAGCAGCTTTTTAGCGTTCTTGTACATTGCAATCAAACACACAGGTCTGGCAATTCATAGAGAACATTCAAAACAATCGATGATTATGCATCTCAGCGATTCACATGTCAGAGCCAATATTTACTTCACAACTAAAGAATAAGAAAAATCAATCGATGCTGCTGACAGCAAAGGGCGTCCCGTTCGAAAATATCAAACGCAATATCTTCTTGCTAACATCAATGAGCAAAATTTGACAAGGTTGTCCCATTCCAAAATGTCAAATGCGTGTTGTTTTGCGTACATCAATGAGCAAACTTTGACAAGGTTTTCCCATTCCAAAATATCAAATGCCTACGATTGTGGAATGGGCAGGGTTTGCCATCAATTCGGACATTGACATGGCACCTCGTGCTAAATAAACCAGCTGTTCTTTTTGTGCAGTTCCACCAAAATCAACCAAATTCACGCGTAGCTTGTATGATTTCGCCTTTATATGTTGCAATGCCTTGAACATGTCGGCACCTCCTTTCTTGTGGTGGAAATAAATGATTCGATGTGTTCATGAACATTTTGTGCAGTTCCCATTGAAATCAAGCTGAGCACCCCTGTTTGCACAAATACAAAAAAGTGATTAGTATAAAGAAAATTGTACTATGAATTGACAGTTTAAACAGGCAACCTACATGATCCATGCAGAGCACACATTAAAAAAATGGAACTCGCCGTAAGGAATCCTAACACAACATTGTATTGGCCATCACAGCAACAAAGATGGAGACCCGTGAGTCCTTCTGAGCTGAAGTTAGTTTGTTCTTGTGGGCAATAATGTAACCATCCTTCAACTGCTCCCTTCTTAAGAAGAGAGGGTTGGCTTCTTTACCCTGGCATAATCGGAACTAGGCACTTCATGTACTCCATATTCTTCTTCAGAGGAGGATGATCCTATTGTGCAAAGACAAGAGGACAACTAAATGCTAGCATCCCTGTTTTCTCGAAAAAAAAGGAAAGGAAATATTTAAAACAGCACAGATGAAGCACTTCTCAAGGACAATACCACTTTCTCATGACGAAATCTAAGCAGTAGCACAACACCAATAGAGATGACAAAGCTCAATCATATGGATGAAATCCGTGGGCGAGTACCAACCTTTGTCAGGAGGCTTATCGTGTAGAGCATACAGAGCAAGCACTTCTCCGGAACCATCTGTTGTTATCTACTGTGGTTGCCATGCTTACTATATACTCCTCGATTAGTTTAATGTTTCCAACATCTTCTTGTGCAGTTTCACTAAAATATATGTTATTTTCAAAGAAGATCCCTGTTTGCACAAGTAGAGATAATTACATATTACATTAAGAGTGGCATCAAATCAGTGGCAAAACAATTAATCGTTCCAGCCATAGTAATAAATTAAGATGCAAAACTATATCATTACTTGTGTCATCACAGTTCCAGTGCTTCATTACAGCACCGGGAGTTGATTTTTGTTTTTCTTCCGCTTGTTCTTCCCCTTCATCACTTGGTTCAGTAATAGACAAGCTTCGCCTTCAATGTAAGATTTGGCATGTCAATTAGGGAGCACAAGTATAGCACTAAACAACGACATTAATTTTTTGATGAAAGTGGCAAAATACAGACCAACAGTTGTGAAATATCCTTATCTTACCTCAATTGGATATTACGGTGCACATACAGATTGGAAGTCTTGTCTCCATTTGTGTAGTTCACTAAAAGCAAGCAACATTACCGTATAAGTAGCACAACATATGAAAGCACACTGCACAATCATGTGAAAGAAGGCTAGTACTAACCTCTCATGCCGCGAAATTCAATCAACTCACAAGAAGATCTGAACCAAATTTGCCAACACGGATAGGAAGTCAGATCTCCTCTTGTGTGGTTCCACTAAGATCAATCAATCAAGCAACGTTGTCGGTGTGACATTTTGGTTGAACTGCACAAAACACTCTTAACACAAAAGTGTTTTGTGCAGTGCAACAAAAGGTCACAATAGCAACGAGGTGAAGTAGATAACCCTATTTACACAGAGGTGCAAAGGAAACAACTAGTGGTCAATAACGGTGGATGACACAGAAGCCAACGAAAAGAAGCATCTAACTTATATAAATGGGAAATAAAGCAAGACAGTAGCATTTCTCAAACAGTGGCATTGATTCATATTAACAGAGAGATTATATTAACAATAAAATTAATTAAACATGTAGTTTGCTTTTAACTGTGGCATTGCTTCAATTTTCCAGCAGCATTATTAGAGGGTGTCTATTTACAGGGACTTTTTGGTGTAGGGACTAAAAAAGTCCCTTGCAGTCCCATCTAAACCAAACAAGAGGGACTTTTAGGGACTAAAAGTGGGCATTTGGGACTAAAGAAAAAAGACCCTGAGGGAGAGTCTTTTTGGGACTTTTTCCAACAGTTTCCCCTGCCCCGCATTGCACCTTATCTCTATTAGTTCATTACTAGGGTTAACATGGTGTTTTAGCATGTCATTTAATAACCTCTAGTACATGTTTAGTCCCTGGAACCAAGCAGGTAGGGACTAGGGACTTTTTAGTTGGGACTAAAAAAAGTCCTAGGACTTTTTAACCAAACAGGGCCTTAGATTAACAACAGCTAAAGAGTTGCACGGGACAATGGACGCACCAGCACCATGTGCATCTACCGATGTATAAAGGGGTGATGCACAGTCTGTTGCAACAAAGAACAAACAACCAAGGAGCATATTTGTGTTGGTCCCAGTTTTGTTATCTTTAGACACCTTTGCCTATGTGAGGGTAGCAAATCTAGTCCTGCTCAAACTCTATAGCCTTGTCCCCCAAAACAAAAAGATCATTTCATTACAGATGTGTGTACTGCGTTTGTCATTGTTTTCCCTTTTCGACCAATGTAGGTGCTGGATAGCCAGTCTGTACTACTTTCCCCCCTTCATTTCCTCTTTGAACCACGTCCTAGATTCATGTTATACAACTTTCCCCACTACTTTCCCCCCTTCCTTTCCTCTTTGAACCATGTCCTAGATTCATGCTATACAACTTTCCCCACTACTTTCCTGTTTCATCCAACACCTAGATTCGAGTGCAAAAGTGGAAAAAGCCCACATGTAGCTAGAGCAATGCATGTGGAATAAGTAAATTATACCTTAAGGTTCTCGGGGTGTGGCTCAATGGGCGGCCGGAGGCCAATCTACCCACACTATGTACGGCAACAAGGAAGAAGGGGTCGGAGGCCCTCCCGCGCCGCCACTGGGTGAAAGAGAATAGCTGCGCCGGTAGTGGATTCCCTCCCTCGCCGACGGCGACAGCATTAAGCCTCCTTCCCTTCCCGGCGGAAGGATCCTACCGGCTCTTTGACCAGCAGTGAGGGAGAGAGAGAGAGAGAGAGAGAGAGAGAGAGAGGCCAACGAAGTCTTGTTTAGATCTGGAGAGGGTGAGAGAGTGTGAAGAGAGCAACCACCAGCGCTGAGCCTCCAGCGTGTATATATATAGTGGAGTGAGAGTGTGAAGAGTGCAAACCCTAGAAAACAAGCGCCGAGGCTGCAGCGTATATAGATGGAGTTCCTTTCTTTCTCTCCATAAAAATCGTTTTAAATTGTGCACGAAACTGAACTCTTTATTTAACGTAGTGAAGAAAAATACTAAGGGCAATGCTAATACGTGAAGAAAATTTAACGCTCGAAGGAGTCAACTCGCAATCAACGTTGCACGCCTCCCGGTCGTGCTTACTAACATTCACGTGTGGTACACGACCCTCCGAAGTGAACAACAACTGAACCACACACGGTCAAAATATTGGAAAGGTGGGCTGCACCATCCTCCAATTTTAAATATTTTGGGCACTTGTATTCGGCCTAAGTCAGTGTGCCACCATATGTACTAAGGGTTACAGTGGGTGCTAAGAAACTAGGGCGTATTGCTAAGTTCACTTTGGTCACTGTACTCAAGACTACGGTCAATACGGTCACTATATACGTGATGAGGTGATTATACGGTCACTGCGAGATCGTATAGCTCCGTATCCATCCATTTTGACCAGCCAAAGAATCCTCCTGGCACCGCCCCATATCACTTTCTCTCTCTGTCATGCGGGGCTTACCTGTCATTGGGTGGAAGAAAGAAGTTGAACAAAAATAAAATTATGCTCAAGTGCGGTTATCGAACCCGAGACCTCAGGTTTGATGGGCGAGCAGGCTAACCAGCTACACCACCCTCACGTTATGATTAACGAGAGGAAAATAACCTTTTATACATTCCTGCATTCATGTGAGAAGCATGCCGTGTTTTTTTGCGTGAGAGTCCTTGGGATTTAAATCATAATCGTGTCATGTGGCTTTGGTGGTAAGGTCTTTTGGGATTTAAAGCAGTGTTGGTAGTACAGAATTAATGCAGCCTTAGTCACCTTACCTCTCTCCACGTAGTATGTTGGGTCCCACCAGTCAAAGGTTGCGACAAACAAATTAATAAGAAAAATTAAAAGCGCCAGCGGTGTATCTTACCTCACACATCTCGCTACTGCTCGTGAACACTGTCCAATTGATCCCTCTGTTCGCTCACCTACTATTTTAAGTGAATCCTTATTATAACATGCACACAATACGCATGCATGCACTCGCACACTAGCATGCAGTGGGCAGACACACACTAGTTAGCACACGGCACGCACACACCGGCAACTGGCGACGAAGTTGAGGCCGCAGAGTCGTACTTCGGCAGCCGCACGGCAATCGTGCGCACAAGCCGAGTAGAGCGACCTAGTGTGGGTGTCATCATAATCATTGAAGGAAATATGCCCTAGAGGCAATAATAAAGTTGTTATTTATATTTCCTTATATCATGATAAATGTTTATTATTCAAGCTAGAATTGTATTAACCGGAAACTTAGTACATGTGTGAATACATAGACAAAACAGAGTGTCCCTAGTATGCCTCTACTTGACTAGCTTGTTAATTAAAGATGGTTATGTTTCCTGACCATAGACATGTGTTGTCATTTGATCAACGGGATCACATCATTAGAGAATGATGTGATGGACAAGACCCATCCGTTAGCTTAGCATTATGATCGTTGAGTTTTATTGCTATTGCTTTCTTCATGACTTATACATGTTCCTCTGACTATGAGATTATGCAACTCCCGAATACCATAGGAACACCTTGTGTGCTATCAAATGTCACAACATAACTGGGTGATTATAAAGATGCTCTATAGGTGTCTTCGAAAGTATTTGTTGGGTTGGCATAGATTGAGATTAGGATTTGTCACTCCAAGTATCGGAGAGGTATCTCTGGGCCCTCTCGGTAATGCATATCACTATAAGCCTTGCAAGCAATGTGACTAATGAGTTAGTTGCGGGATGATGCATTACGGAACGAGTAAAGAGACTTGCCGGTAACGAGATTGAACTAGGTATGATGATACCGACGATCGAATCTCGGGCAAGTAACATACCGATGACAAAGGGAACAACGTATGTTGTTATGCGGTTTGACCGATAAAGATCTTCATAGAATATGTAGGAACCAACATGAGCATCCAGGTTCCGCTATTGGTTATTGACGGAGATGTGTCTCGGTCATGTCTATATAGTTCTCGAATCCGTAGGGTCTGCACGCTTAACGTTCGATGACGATTTGTATTATGAGTTTATGTGATTTGATGACCGAAGGTTATTTGGAGTCCCGGATGAGATCACGGACGCGACAAGGAGTCTCGAAATGGTCGAGAGGTAAAGATCGATATATTGGAAGGCTATATTCGGACATCGGAAAGGTTCCGAGTGATTCGGGTATTTTTCGGAGTACCGGAGAGTTACGGGAATTCGCCGGGGAAGTAGTGGGCCTTAATGGGCCATACGGGAAAGGAGAGAAGGGCCTCAAGGGGTGGCCGCGCGCCCCCCCCATGGGCTGGTCCGAATTGGACTAGGAGGGGGCGGCGCCCCCCTCCTTCCTTCTCCCCTCTTCCTCCTTCCCTTCCTTCTCCTAGTTGGAATAGGAAAGGGGGGGACGAATCCTACTTGGACCGGGAGTCCAAGTAGGACTCCCCCTTTTGGCGCGCCCCCTCTAGGGCCAGCCTCCTCTTCCCCCCTCCTTTATATACGTGGGAGAGGGGCACCCCAAAGACACACAAGTTGATCTTTAGCCGTGTGCGGTGCCCCCCTCCACAGTTTTCCACCTCGGTCATAGCGTCGTAGTGCTTAGGCGAAGCCCTGCGCCGGTAACTTCATCATCACCGTCACCACGGCGTCGTGCTGACGGAACTCTCCCTCGGCCTCAGCTGGATCTAGAGTCTGAGAGACGTCACCGAGCTGAACGTGTGCAGATCACGGAGGTGTCGTGCATTCGGTACTAGATCGGTTGGATCACGAAGACGTTCGACTACATCAACCGCGTTACTTAACGCTTCCGCTTTCGGTCTACGAGGGTACGTGGACACACTCTCCCCGCTCGTTGCTATGCTTCTCCTAGATAGATCTTGCATGATCATAGGAAATTTTTGAAATACTACGTTCCCCAACAGTGGCATCCGAGCCAGGTCTATGCGTAGATGTTATATGCACGAGTAGAACACAAAGAGGTGTGGGCGATAATAGTCATACTGCTTACCAGCATGTCATACTTTGATTCAGCGGTATTGTTGGATGAAGCGGCCCATACCGACATTACATGACCGCGTTCATGAGACAGGTTTTACCGCCGTGCTTCGCACACATGTGGCTAGTGGGTGTCTGTTTCTCCAACTTTAGTTGAATCGAGTGTGACTATGCCCGGTCCTTGTTGAAGGTTAAAACAGCACACTTGACGAAAAATCATTGTGGTTTTTGATGCGTAGGTAAGAATGGTTCTTGCTAAGCCCGTAGCGGCCACGTAAAACTTGCAAACAACAAAGTAGAGGACGTCTAACTTGCTTTTGCAGGGCTTGCTGTGATGTGATATGGTCAAGATGTGATGATATATAAATTGTTGTATGAGATGATCATGTTTTGTTAAAGTCATCGGCAACTGGCAGGAGCCTTATGGTTGTCTCTTCATTGCATAAGATGCAAGCGCCATATAATTGCTTTACTTTATCGCTATGCGATAGCAATAGTTGCAAAAGCAATAGTTGGCGAGACGACCATGTGACAACACGTTGATAAAGATTAAGATGATGGAGACCATGGTGTCATGTCGGTGACGATAGAGATCATGATGGTACTTTGGAGATGGAGATCAAAAGCACAAGATGATGATGGCCATATCATGTCACATATTTTGATTGCATATGATGTTTATCTTTTATCCATATTATTTTGCTTAGTACGGCGGTAGCATTATGAGATGATCCCTTACTAAAATTTCAAGGTATAAGTGTTCTCCCTGAGTATGCACCGTTGCAACAGTTCTTCGTGCCGAGACACCACGTGATGATCGGGTGTGATAAGCTCTACGGTCACATACAACGGGTGCAAGCCAGTTTTGCACATGCAGAATACTCGGGTTAAACTTGACGAGCCTGGCATATGCAGATATGGCCTCGGAACACTGAGACCGAAAGGTCGAGCGTGAATCATATAGTAGATATGATCAACATAGTGATGTTCACCATTGAAAACTTCTCCATCTCACGTGATGATCGGACATGGTTTAGTTGATATGGATCATGTGATCATTTAGATGACTAGAGGGATGTCTATCTAAGTGGGAGTTCTTAAGTAATATGATTAATTGAACTTTAATTTATCATGAACTTAGTCCTGATAGTATTTGCATAACTATGTTGTAGATCAATAGCTCGCGATGTAGCTCCCCGTTTATTTTTTATATGTTCCTAGAGATAAACTATGTTGAAAGATGATAGTAGCAATGATGCAGACTAGGTCCGTGATCTGAGGATTATCCTCATTGCTACACAAAAGAATTATGTCCTTGATGCACCGCTAGGTGACGGACCTATTGCAGGAGCAGATGCAGACATTATGAACATTTGGCAACCTCGGTATGATAACTACTTGATAGTGTAGTGCGCCATGCTTTACGGCTTAGAACCGGGACTTCAAAAACGTTTTGAACGCTACGGAGCATATAAGATGTTCCAAGAGCTGAAATTGGTATTACAAACTCATGCCCGAGTCGAGAGGTATGAGACCTCTGACAAGTACTTTGCCTACAAGATGGAGGAGAATAGATCAACCAGTGAGCATGTGCTCAGAATGTCTGAGTACTACAATAGCTTGAATCAAGTGGGAGTTAATCTTCCAGATATGATAGTGATTGACAGAGTTCTCACCAAGTTACTGGAACTTCGTGATGAACTATAATATGCAAGGGATGACGAAAATGATTCACTGAGCTCTTCGCGATGCTGAAATCGGCGAAGGTAGAAATCAAGAAAAGCATCAAGTGTTGATGGTTGACAAGACCACTAGTTTCAAGTAAAAGGTCAAGGGAAAGAAAGGAAACTTCAAGAAGAATGGCAAGCAAGTTGCCACTCCCATGAAGAAGCCCAAAGCTAGACCAAGCCTGAAACTGAGTGCTTCTACTGCAAAGGAAATGGTCACTGGAAGTGGAACTGCCCTAGATACTTGGCGGATAAGAAGGATGGCAAAGTGAACAAAGGTATATTTGATATACATGTTATTGATGTGTACTTTACTAGTGTTTATAGCAACCCCTCGGTATTTGATACTGGTTCAGTTGCTAAGAGTAGTAACTCAAAACGGGAGTTGAAAAATAAACAGAGACTAGTTAAGGGCGAGGTGATGCTGTGTGTTGGAAGTGATTCCAAGGTTGATAAGATCACCATCGCACACTCCCTTTTTCCTTCGGGGTTAGTATTGGAACTAAATAAATGTTATTTGTTGTTTGTGTTGAGCATAAATATGATTGGATCATGTTTATTGCGATACGGTTATTCATTTAAGTCGGAGCATAATTGTTGTTCTGTTTACATGAATAAAACCTTCTATGGTCTTACATCCAATGTAAATAGTTTGCTGAATCTCGATCACAGTGATACACATAATATTGATGCCAAAAGATATAAGTTTAATAATGATAGTGCAACTTATTTGTGGCACTACCGTTTAGGTCATATTGGTATAAAGCGCATGAAGAAACTCCATGTTGATGGGCTTTTGGAATCACTTGATGCTTGCGAACAATGCCTCATGGGAAAGATGACTAAGACTCCGTTCTTCGGAACAATGGAGCGAGCAATAGACTTGTTGGAAATAATACATACTGATGTATGCGGTCCGATGAGTGTTGAGGCTCGCGGCAGGTATCGTTATTTTCTGACCTTCACAGATGATTTGAGCAGATATGGATATATCTACTTGATGAAACATAAGTCTGAAACATTTGAAAAGTTCAAAGAATTTCATAGTGAAGTGGAAAATCATCGTAACAAGAAAATAAAGTTTCTACGATCTGATCGTAGAGGTGAATATTTGAGTTACGAGTTTGGTCTTCATTTGAAACAATGTGGAATAGTTTCGCAACTCACGCCACCTGGAACACCACAGCGTAATGGTGTGTCCTAACGTCGTAACCGCACTTTATTAGATATGGTGCGATCTATGATGTCTCTTACCGATTTACCACTATCATTTTGGGGTTATGCATTAGAGACAGCTGCATTCACGTTAAATAGGGCACCATCTAAATCCGTTGAGACAACACCGTATAAACTATGGTTTGGCAAGAAACGTAAGCTGTCGTTTCTTAAAGTTTGGGGTTGCTATGCTTATGTGAAGAAGTTTTAGCCTGATAAGCTCAAACCCAAATCGGAGACGTGTGTCTTCATAGGATACCCAAAAGAAACTGTTGGGAACACCTCCTATCACAGATCCGAAGGCAAGATCTTTGTTGCTAAGAGTAGATCCTTTCTAGAGAAGAAGTTTCTCTCGAAAGAAGTGAGTGGGAGGAAAGTAGAACTTGATGACGTAATTGTACCTTCTCTTGAATTGGAAAGTAGCTCATCACTGAAATCAGTTCCAGTGATGCCTACACCAATTAGTGAGGAAGTTAATGATGATGATCATGAAACTTTAGATCAAGTTACTACCGAACCTCGTGGGTCAACCAAAATACGATCCGCACCAGAGTGGTACGGTAATCTTGTTCTGGAAGTCATGTTAATAGACCATGATGAACCTACGAACTATGAGGAAGCGATGATGAGCCCAGATTCCGCAAAATGGCTTGAGGCCATGAAATCTGAGATGGGATCCATGTATGAGAACAAAGTATGGACTTTGGTTGACTTGCTCGATGATCGGCAAGCCATTGAGAATAAATGGATCTTCAAGAGGAAGACGGATGCTGATAGTAGTGTTAATATCTACAAAGCTCGAATTGTGGCAAAAAAGTTTTCGACAAGTTCAAGGTGTTGACTACGATGAGATTTTCTCACTTGTAGCATTGCTTAACTCTGTCCGAATCATGTTAGCAATTGCCACATTCTATGAAATCTGGCAAATGGACGTCAAAACTACATTCCTTAATGGGTTTCTTGAAAGAGTTGTATATGATACAACAAGAAGGTTTTGCAATCCTAAAGGTGCTAACAAAGTGTGCAAGCTCCAGCGATCCATCTATGGACTGGTGCAAGCCTCTCGGAATAGGAATATACGCTTTGATGAGTTGATCAAAGCATAGAGTTTTATATAGACTTGCGGTGAAGCCTGTATTTACAAGAAAGTGACTGGGAGCACTACAACCTTTCTGATAAGTATATGTGAAAGACATATTGTTGATCGGAAATGATGTAGAATTTTCTGGAAAGCATAAAGGAGTGTTTGAAAGGAGTTTTTCAAAGAAAGACCTCGGTGAAGCTGCTTACATATTGGGCATCAAGATCTATAGAGATAGATCAAGATGCTTAATAAGATTTTTCAATGAGTACATACCTTGACAAGATTTTTGAAGTAGTTCAAAATGGAACAGTCAAAGAAGGAGTTCTTGCCTGTATTGCAAGGTGTAAAGTTGAGTAAGACTCAAAACACGACCACGGCAGAAAATAGAAAGAGAATGAAAGTCATTCCCTATGCCTCAGCCATAGGTTCTATAAAGTATGCTATGCTATGTACCAAACCTATTGTGTACCTTGCCATGAGTTCGGCAAGGAGGTACAATAGTGATCCAGGAGTAGATCAATGGACAGCGGTCAAAATTATCCTCAGAAGACTAAGGAGATATTTCTCGGTTATGGAGGTGACAAAGAGTTCGTCATAAAGAGTTATGCCGATGCAAGATTTTACACAGATCCAGATGACTCTGAGTCTCAATCTGGATACATATTGAAAGTGGGAGCAATTAGCTAGAGTAGCTCCATGCAGAGCATTGTAGACATAGAAAATTTGCAAAATACATACGGCTCTCAATGTGACAGACCCATTGACTAAGCTTCTCTCACAAGAAAAACGTGATCACATCTTAGTACTCTTTGGGTGTTAATCACATAGTGATGTGAACTAGATTATTGACTCTAGTAAAACCCTTTGGGTATTACTCACATGGCGATGTGAACTAATCACATGGTGATGTGAACTATTGGTGTTAAATCACATGGCGATGTGACCTAGATTATTGACTCTAGCGCAAGTGGGAGACTGAAGGAAATACGCCCTAGAGGCCATAATAAAGTTGTTATTTATATTTCCTTCTATCATGATAAATGTTTATTATTCATGCTAGAATTGTATTAACTGGAAACTTAGTACATGTGTGAATACATAGACAAAACAGAGTGTCCCTAGTATGCCTCTACTTGACTAGCTCGTTAATCAAAGATGGTTATGTTTCCAGACCATAGACATGTGTTGTCATTTGATCAACGGGATCACATCATTAGAGAATGATGTGATGGACAAGACCCATCCATTAGCTTAGCATTATGATTGTTGAGTTTTATTGCTATTGCTTTCTTCATGACTTATACATGTTCCTCTGACTATGAGATTATGCAACTCCCGAATACCGGAGGAACACCTTGTGTGCTATCAAATGTCACAACATAACTGGGTGATTATAAAGATGCTCTACAGGTGTCTCCGAAAGTATTTGTTGGGTTGGCATAGATCGAGATTAGGATTTGTCACTCCAAGTATCGGAGAGGTATCTCTGGGCCCCCTCGGTAATGCATATCACTATAAGCCTTGCAAGCAATGTGACTAATGAGTTAGTTGCGGGATGATGCATTACGGAACGAGTAAAGAGACTTGCCGGTAACGAGATTGAACTAGGTATGATGATACCGGCGATCGAATCTCGGGCAAGTAACATACCGATGACAAAGGGAACAACGTATGTTGTTATGCGGTTTGACTGATAAAGATCTTCGTAGAATATGTCGGAACCAATATGAGCATCCAGGTTCCGCTATTGGTTATTGACCGAAGATGTGTCTCGGTCATGTCTACATAGTTCTCGAACTCGTAGGGTCCGCACGCTTAACGTTCGATGATGATTTGTATTATGGGTTTATGATTTGATGACCGAAGGTTGTTCGGAGTCCCGGATGAGATCACGGACACGACAAGGAGTCTCGAAATGGTCGAGAGGTAAAGATTGATATATTGGAAGGCTATACTCGGACATCGGAAAGGTTCCGAGTGATTCGGTTATTTTTCGGAGTACCGGAGAGTTACGGGAATTCGCCGGGGAAGTAGTGGGCCTTAATGGGCCATACAGGAAAGGAGAGAAGGGCCTCAAGGGGTGGCCGCACGTGCCCTCATGGGCTGGTCCGAATTGGACTAGGAGGGGGCGGCGCCCCCCTCCTTCCTGCTCCCCTCTTCCTCCTTCCCTTCCTTCTCCTAGTTGGAATAGGAAAGGGGGGGTTGAATCCTACTTGGACCAGGAGTCCAAGTAGGACTCCCCCTTTTGGCGCGCCCCCTCTAGGGCCGGCCTCCTCTTCCCCCCTCCTTTATATATGTGGGAGAGGGGCACCCCAAAGAAACACAAGTTGATCTTTAGCCGTGTGCAGTGCCCCCTCCACAGTTTTCCACCTCGGTCATATCGTCGTAGTGCTTAGGCGAAGCCCTGCGCCGGTAACTTCATCATCACCGTCACCACGTCATCGTGCTGATAGAACTCTCCCTCGGCCTCAGCTGGATCTAGAGTTCGAGGAACGTCACTGAGCTGAACATGTGCAGATCGCGGAGGTGTCGTGCGTTCAGTACTAGATCGGTTGGATCGCGAAGACGTTCGACTACATCAACCGCGTTACTTAACGCTTCCGCTTTCGGTCTATGAGGGTACGTGGACACACTCTCCCCGCTCATTCCTATGCTTCTCCTAGATAGATCTTGCGTGATCGTAGGAAATTTTTGAAATACTACGTTCCCCAACAATCATCATTCATGGCCATGTCATCTCACGCAGATGGAGTTCGTATGCGTTGTGCCACAAGCAGCGAGAGCTCGGACTTGGCGTAGTGGTAGAGCAACAGGTCGACAACCTCAGGTGGAAGGGTCAACAACGAGAACGGCGGACAACAGGCGAGGTACTGCATGAACTTGCGGCAATAGAGGTCAGCATGCGACTTGAGTCCGTGCTAGTGTGTGCATGCACTGCAAGCTGCGCGCTGCATGCGTGTGCCGCTACTAAAGGTATAAAACTATATTTTCCACTAGTTAATCACAACTGGAGGTTGGTGTAGCTGGTTAGCCTGTTTGCCCGTATAAAGCGTGAGGTCTAGGGTTCGAACCACGCCCCCGTGCATATTTTTATTTTTGTTCAACTTCTTTCTTCCACCCAATGACAGGTAGGACCCACATGACAGAGAGAGAAAACTGATCTGACAAGGCGCCAGGAGGATTCTTTGACTAGTCAAAATGGATGAATACATAGCTATACGATCTCGAAGTGACCATATAATCATCTCATCACATATATAGTGACAGTATCGACCGTACTCTTGAGTACAGTGGCCAAAGTGAACTTATACGATAAGTTCAATGACCAACTGTGCATTTTACTCTTTTAATTATTTAGTTTGTACACTTTGCTCTCTTCCAAAAAATTTGGGCACTTGTATTCGACTAAGTTAGTGTGCCACCGTATCTCGTACTACTCCCTCCGTCTAGGTGTAAGTCACATTAGAAGGTGCAGCGGGACCAAGGTGCAAGCAGATTGGACGAGAAGGAGAAACTTGACCGGTCCTTCTTCCAATCAAAGCCCTGATTTCTATCTCTAACGCAACAATTAATCACAACAATTAAGATATGTCATTTTAGCTACCATGCAGGGCCACGTATTAACTCGCATGCAAGCCGACTTTGATTTCTTGACTGATCAACACGTAGTTGCGCTCCATGCATTGGGCTTCCAGGGGAGATAACAAGGCAAAGAAGTAACAACGCTTTCTAGCAATGAGGCTAGGAGGGGATTGAGATGCGAAGTTAATGGTCGACGCCTAAACATTTTGGGAATATCTGATTTTTGTAAGATGACTTAACACCTAGACGGAGGGAGTACTACTCCTTAGTCCAGGTTTAATGGAATATTCGTCACCTCTTCTCTTCTTGTTCATACCCCATGTGTATCTCACTTCCTGTGGCTTCGCACTCGCACGATATTCCCATTCTATGAACCAGTGTGTGCGTGTGCCTGTGTGCGTGTGTGTGTCTGTTTAACAGCATGTGTATGTTAGAGAGAGCGACACATCGACCTACTCCTACAGAGAGATGGTGTGTAGTGTACGATTTAGCCGTGAGAGTCGGTGCATCCTCTCGTTTCCGGGCATCCGGTCGGGACAGCTGCCACGCCCGCTCCTAACCAGGCTGGTCCACCCAAAGCCCCTCCATCGCCTGTACGCGCTTCCCGCCCGAAACGGTCAGCGCCGCTCCAAAGAATCGGTGCCGCATTCATGCCCGGGCAGAGCAGACGCGACCTCTCACTGGCGCCTACGTTGAAGGGAGAAACGGATTCAAGAGTGATGGTTGCTTTGTTCGTCCAACTTACTGTTGGTTCTATGTGATTTGATGGCTCATTGGTCATTATTACTGAGGTGGTACGACTTCTGGACGTCCCACGCTTCGGCGAAAGGAAGTACTAGATTACAATTTTCTCCATTCTTACAGCGGAGGAGTGCGGAAGCAGTGAAAAATTGCAGGCTCAGTGATTACATGGCCCACCTCACACTATCACCATATTTTCCGGACACCGTGCGACACCTAACTCTTTACATAGTAGTATAGTACGTACTGTAATTTCTTAGCGAGATGAATTTGTACAATGCTATGAAGCTTCTAGCTTCTGTTTCATGTATCTTGCGTCCAAGGTTGCCCCATTGCAACATTTCATCAAATACAAAGGAGACTAACATGCATGCTATTGCATCTAAATGATTGACATATCATAGCCAATATGTACTCCCTCCGTCCCAAAATGAGTGTCTCAACTTTATGCAAACTTTAGTACAAAGTTGTACTACTACTAAAGTTGACACTTATTTTGGAACAGAGACAGCTAAAGAAAAAAAGATCCATGTAGCCCTTGAACCCTAAACCCTAACGAGGCTTTAATTTGCTGGCAACATTGAAGCTTCCGAAGAAATGAAGTTCGCAACCCTTTGACCATCGGATCATTTTGTGCAGTTTCACCAAAATCGAGATGAGCATCCCTGTGGCAAAGAAATTGAAGAAGCGTGATTAGAATAAGATTACTGGGACTAGTTGATGAGATATAAACTCATCACAAATACAGTAGAAGCCAATAGAGGTATCTGCGGGGCAAAGAAGTAGAGAAATATCCACATGGAGCGATGTGGGCAGCTGGGGCAGTGGTGCAAGCCGGCTGTAAGGAAGTTGTACCTGAGGGATGTCGGGATGTAGCTCAACCTAGACGAGGGCCGCGGGAGGCCGCAACTGCCCACGTCGCGGCAGTGAGCAAGGGACGAAGGCAACCTCACCGGCTTTGTGAGAGAGAACGGTGGGGACCCCTGATCGGGACGTGCCAACATTGGGTTTTCACCGTCGGCGACGGCGACTGCATCTACACAAAGCATCCACCCCTTCCCCCGGCGGACATGATCCGCCCGGATGTTAGAGATGTGGCCACACTCGTTTTGTGCGAGAGAGTGTGAAGAGAGCAACCCCAGCAAGCAACCGTGTAGGCTCGTCCTGGCTATGTATATAGTGGAGCGGTTTCCTTTCTCTCCATATGAACCTATTTATATTGTGTATGTGCCACTAAAGAAAAAAACTTTATTTATAAATGACGCGGCACATTTCATTCGTGGTTCCCAACCCTCCATTATTTATAAGTGAGTAACTACTACTAGACGCGTCAAATTATCACGTGGGTTGCATCATCTTACTGAATGAGCTCCACCGTGTCATGTGTGTGGTTGGGGAAGACGCAAAAGATGCAAAGAGTGCTACTAGTACTACGTGTGTGGGTGCGTGCACCTCTTCTCTTCGAGCATGGTTATTAAAAGTATAGCCCACTACTGTACCACGCGGTTATTATATATGGGCAAAGAGTATAGGCAGTAATATTGACTAATAAGCCGTCAAATCATGAGGCCCACCTTTCTCTATGTTTGACCGAGGAAGCAGCCATCATTTCACTCCTCGTTGAATATCCATCTGCTGCTACCTCCGCAAATAAATAAAAATTCACTTCTACCTCGGTAGCATGGTTAATAATATAGCCATGTGAATCACAACGTAGAAATATCATTCACTGATACAATAGGGCTAGATCTAAGGCTGGTGATTTTTTTTACTTTATCTCTTTCTCCTTTTGTCTCATTTACTCATTTTACATAGGAGCACATGTAGAGGATGGCTATTCCTTTTGATGGGACTTCTTCATGGGGTTTAAGACTAAGCAGCTCCGAATTATGCCTGCTGCCCACCACTCTGAATCGTGTCATCTATGATAGAGAGTACCTCCATTGCAACAATGAGGTCCACTAGGTCTAGCACGTCCTGTAAGAAGAGACTGTCACGCAAAACATACATCTTGTTGCCTTCTTCCTCATACAGTACATACCACTGGTACGTACTACTAGTACTACTACTACTCGTTCTCCTATAAACCTTGGGCTTGGCATCTCCAAAATATTAACCTTGCGCTTAGCTCTTCGCCTGTTCGGGAAGTCGAGCAATAATGGTACTGCAGTATATATCATTCTGGCTATCTGAGACCGAATGAATTGTTGCACGTCCACCACGTGGGCGAGGGAGAGTGCGTACTAGTATTACGTCTGTTTCAGTATGGACTACATACGGAGCAAAATGAGTGAATCTACACTCTAAAATACGTCTATATACATAAGTGTTTGGAGTATGTACTAGTAGTTCTTATTGAAATCTACTAAAAGACATATATTTCAAACAATATGATAATCTCTCTAACCAAGGTAGGGACGAGGAGTAAACGGAGGGAGTAGTAAAAATTTCTCCTCGTCCTGCGAGCCACCGCGCGCGTGGGCGAGGGAGCGGGCGTAAGGCGTAGTAAGCAAGCTTCACCTCGTCCTGCGAGCCACCGCACTCGTGGGCGGGGGAGACGGCGTACTAAGCAAGCTTCTCCTCGTTCTGTGAGTTGATGGGACACATCAAAAGTAATACGTACAGAGCATCTACAGTGTATAGAGCCTTGCCTCTAAGGTAGGCCCCACATGGTTTGCCTCTTTTTTAACATAACGCGTCAAGTCGCAATTTGTTTGTTCACCCGTGGTACACGATCCTCCATCAAGTGGACAACCCATACACGTGTCAACTTACCACGTGGGCTGCCTTTTCGTACAGAAATGAGCTCCACCGTGTACCCGCGCGGGTGTGGTTGGGAAAGAGGATTCGGGAAAGAGACGGGAGTACGTGCGCCATGCGTGCACCTCTTCTCTTCATGCACGTCCCCCACCTACGTGTGTGTGTGAGGGAGAGATACAAACCTAGACAGATGGCGTGTGCGTTCGTGAGTGTTTTTTGTTGGGGGTGTGATTTCATGAATGTATTTGTGGGAATATGTGTCGGTGATATCTCAAACAAAAATTTGGCACATGCAATGTGTGTGAAATAGAGGCCTATCTATATCATATATAGAGGGGGCGATCCACGAGAAGAGAGGGAGTGGTCATAGATATTGATAGAGTCAAAGAGAGGATCAAGCGGGTGGGTGCGAGATCGATGAAGAGAGCCATCGAAATTGTGTGTGTGCAAGTCAAAGATATAGGGCGACTGACCTACCGGAACGTCAGAGGGCACAGGGCAAGTTTGTGTGTGGCAGGGAGACATGACTAGAGTGCTCGATGTATCGGTGTGTGGGGGGGAGGCAGAGACCTAACTAGAGAGGTAGATCGACTCGTATATGTGTTGAGAAGGAGAGACCCAGCTATGTCTTGAGGGAGATTGGTCGACATCCATACATAAGTGAAGGGCGGGAAATAGGTTGGGACAGAGAGATAGAGAGGAGAGAGAGAGAGAGAGAGAGAGAGAGAGAGAGGGAGGGAGAGGGGTAGAGTGTTGGATGGGTGATGGAGTTGCTTCTCGAAGATGGTGGGAGAGGCCTACTAGACAAACTGAGGGTAGAACTGCAATATTATCAATAAGAGTGGGGATGTGTTTCTGTGTGTGCGTGTCCGTGATAGATGTGTCGGGACGCATGCATGGAGGATGAAGGGGGACCATGTGGTTGGTAAGCAGAACTAACTAGATCGATAGATCAATTGTTGTTTGTCGAAGGAAGGGAGAGACATAACTAATGAGGTAGATCGATCGACGCATGGGGAAACGAGTTATAACGACCTAGCTAGCTATATGTATAGCAGGAGATCGGTCGGTGTACATCCATTTGTTAGAGCCAAATAAGGCCTAGCGAGACGGATAGACAGAGAGAATGGATCTAGGAGGTGGTGCGAGAGGTCTACTAGATAGATAGGGGAGGAGTGTGCGATTGTGAGATCGATGAAAAGAGGGGCGAGAGTTTACACGTGTGTGCGACCGTATGAGAGACACGAGGCATGGACACAGAAAGGAGGAGATGGATGGTGCGTGTGTATGTTGTAGGCAAACATCGCTAGAGAGGTTTATCGATCAGTGTGTGTCAGAAAGGAGTTGTGGAGACCATGGGAGAACGACCTAAAGAAAAAAGTGAATGTGCGTGATGGATAGAATGCTGAGGGAGGGGGGCAAGGAGGGCGTGTGCATGCACGAGAGAAAGTTAGTGCTAGCTACAAAGGTTAGAGGATTGTGTGGGTGTAAGAGACTAACAAAGATCATAATTCGATATGAAAGTGGATTCATATATTTGAATAGGAGATCATAGTGTTATAAACATATGCATGCATGAATATAGCGGTGATACGCATGGTGTGTGGTTTTGGACATGTTATACCATAAGGTGATAATGCGTGGTGTTCACAACTCACAGCTAAATATCGAACAATCTAAACCATACTGTACATCGAACAATCTCACATTTTATTTGAATTTGTGATAATGTGTGGCGTTTTCAGCTCACAACTAAATATTGAACAATCTAAACCATACTATATATCGAACAATCTCACATTTTATTTGAATTTGTGGTAATGTGTGGCGTTTGCAACTCACATCTAAATACTTGTAGGTGCAGGGGCCGGGGCACCATACATTATGTGATAAACACATTATACATATGAGACATGGTTTAGATTATGAAGATCTAGCTAGAGCTTGAAATGTATTGTGATTTGAAATCAACATAAAGTGGATTCAAAAAATCGAGTTTGAGTTCATACAGTACACATAGTTCCTATCTAACTCGACAGTAATCATGTGGTGTGTTGTGAAGATAATACACAAACGATGGTTTAACTTGACAATAATGATGATTGTAGATCTTACTAAAATATAGAAACGAATTCAAATGGTTTAACTTCACAACAATTATGATTGTAGATCTTATTCAAATAGAGAAACGAATTCAAATTTAGTTCATATTGAAGCGATAGTATATACGTTTGGAATGCACTAAAATGTTCATTTGAGTAGCAGGTTGCATGCATTATACACGTAGCGAAATATTTTAATTGAACATAACATGAATTCAAAGTTTTGAATGACATTTCTAGTGCGAACTGATTTGGTACAGTACACGGGACTAGACTCTCCTGTGTGGTGCGAATTGATTTCTTTTTGTTTTTTTGTCGATGGAAGTGTGAATTGATTTGGTACAGTACACGTTAGGCTTGTCCAGAAATTTCAACCCACACCTTACCCCGAAATATTTAAGATATATCTTTGTCTTGTTGTGCTTCAAAAACTCCCTTCATCTCAACCCGCGCCTTGCTATCCCAAAATTACAACGCGCGCGAAAACTCCCACCTCCTGCGAAATCCCGACACACGAAATGCCCGTGATACCCCTGAACCGAAAGAACTGCCTAGCTCAAATCGGCGGGGGAACTTTCGTAACTTACCTCACATTTCAGACAAGCGCGTCCCTAAGCCATGGTTTCCCCCTCCCATCCCATCCGCCCACCCATTTGTACACCGAGGCCGCGAAAACCCACGAAGCCCTACACCCTCCTCCGTCCGCCACATAGCCGGAGCCTCTTCCCCGGCGACGTCGTCCACAGCAACACCTCGATGTCCCTCATCCACCGTACCAGATGAGGATCCGTCGTCGATCTCGTCGTCCCGGCGGTTCAACCATCCTGTCCTCCACCTCCAAGGAGGTTCCCCGATGTTCCCCTCGTCTTTCACGCCACCTCCATTCCCACACCGTCGTCTTAACCTACACCACCGGAAGAGCAGCATCATCACCATTTCCTCAGATGAAGCTGAGGCCTAATCGGCGCCACCAAAGACGTTGTACACTAATCATCGCATTTTCTTCTTGATTCGATCTCATGGTGCTGCCAGCGCTCGGTCCTGAGCCGACATGGCGCGGCTCCATCCACGGCGGCGTCGTCGGCCACTTCCTCCACGGCGTCGCTCCCTCGATGGCGATGTCCACATCAGTAGGAGCTGCTGCTTCTTTGCCTCTCACTCGCGCTGCTGCTCTGCTCTTGCTCTCGGTCCCCTGCCTGGTCTGCTCTTGCTATTGCTCGCGCTGCTGCTCTCGCTCTTGCTCTTACTTGCGATGCTGCTCCCGCTCATGCTCTTGCTTGCGCTGCTGCTCTACTCTTGCGTGCGCAGCTGCTGCTCTACTCTTGCGCGCGCTGCTGCTGCACGAGCAGCAGATCCTGCTCTCCCTCGAGCCCCTCCGGTGCTACCCGAGATGCTGTGACACGATCAGCAGCCCCGGCTCTCGCACGCACTACTGCTTCGGGTGCTGCTGCTGCTACTGCTTTTCTGCTACTAGTGCGTTCAGTTTCCACAGTAAATTCAGTTTCGACAGCAAAATTCAGTTTCCACAGTTAAATTCAGTTTTGACAGTTAAGTTCAGAGATGAGCGGCTGATGTATTTTACATCTAGCACTTTGTGGTTATGTATTTTACGTCATCTATTGGAGATGATATTAGAATTCCACTCAGGTTAATGTTGTCTCTCTTGTCCTGCTTCAGCCTCGCCGTTGTACAACTCACCGGAGCTGCTCCAATGACGAAACCCTCCATCACAGCGGAGCAGTACCCCGGGCTCCATCTCCATACGCCTAAGATCTTCTTCCCCTCCTACGACAGCCAAATCAGCTAGAGCATCATCACCGACCAACCCAATCACGCTGTAGCGACCCGACCTCAGACGGTCAAGTCTCTGTGCATAAGTGTCATCCCTGGATCGGTAATGCTGACACACACAGTACTCGAAGGATTTATAACATAGTAGCACTCACACACTTATTACATCGAATGTCTCAAAAGAGAACTTATTACAATAAATATGGCTTAAGGCCATCTAATACGATAACAGCGGAAGGCTTGGAAGATAAAGTGAGTCCATCAACTCCAACGGCATAGCTGAGTGCACGACAACGGCCTAGCAAACCTTACTCCTCGTCTAAAAAGTCAGGAACATGATACGTTGCAGCCCGAAAACGGGTCAGCACATGGAATATGCTGGCATAGTAACACAGTACAGTAATGAACAGAATAAATGCTATCACTACATGCATAAATGGCTGGTGGAGGCTGTATGGTTAATATGTTTTACGAAAAACCAATTTTTCCCCACAACAAAGGAATATATTTTATTTAACTATCATGGTAGTTGAAACATTGAGAATGGTACCCCCATCTCAGTCCCAATTAAAAGTAATTAACAACCCAACAAAATTAATTTAGAGTGATGAGATCCATATGATAATCCAAGAACCAGATACTCAAGATGTCCATAACCGGGGACACGGCTAACCATGATTAGTTTATACACTCTGTAGAGGTTTGCGCACTTTTCCCCACAAGACTCGATCTCCTCCGTTTGATTTCTTGCATTACATGGTGTTTGAGAAACGGATGACCGAGACACAGTCTTTCAGAAGCATTAACTCTAAACCCGGGTAGACAGTACCAACCTACATCCCCTACATCTGCTAGCCTACCACTGGAAGAGGTCATGAAACCTACTCAACTATGCTACAGCCCATAATAGCTTGTGGCTGCACACGGAAGTTTCTAGCATGAATAATCTTATGATCCCTTTGAGCCTGGGTGACGGACCGTAGGAGGATCACATGGTATAACCCCGGGATCTCCTAGGACAACACTGGTATAACCCCAGGTGCCCAAAACCAACAATCCACCCAGATGTGTATTAAAGTTGCCACCTTAATTGAACCATTAATTAAATACTCACATCTGTCGTGGATCTCTCAAACCCAAACCACGTCTACGAGCATAGCATGGCAATATAAGCATAACGTAGAAGTAACTCCCAAGGGTTTGATAATAAAAAAGGTAATAGGTTCTACCTCATCATCTACTTCCCAATACCCACAAGTTAATCACATCCTAATCATGCAATGTTTGAGGGTTGAAACTAATGCATAAAAACTGGGTATGAAAAGAGTATGATCAATGTGTTACTTGCCTTGCTGACGATCTGCAAATCCTAAAGACTCGTAGTAGCACACTTCGCACTCTGGGAATTCTATCGCAAACAAACAATAGCATACATAATCAATCAAGCAAATATGCACGGGTAAATCTCAAATAAGAAGATCTAACCAGAAAGTTCAACTGAAGAACTCCGGTTTGTAAAAAGAATCAAATCAAACGGAGCAACGAAACTCAAACCACGAAAGAAACAAGATCATATTACTAATCTGGACTAAAGTCAAATTTTACTGTATCAAAATCTTGTTCGAGTTGGTTAAACAGAAAGAGGGTTTCGAGACGAAGATCTAGGCGCTTAAATCGCCTGATTCCGATAAACGAGAGAAAATATAAACTAAAATGAAAATCAGGGCAGAAATCGCGATCGAAAATAATTGCGGAAAAACCCTGGAAAAAGAAAAACTGACGAACAAGCTAACGAATGAACGTTCGCTGTCTGTGACTAACGGCTGAATGGCGTTCGTTAAAACGAACGTACAGATGAACGTCCGCTATTTAACTAAACCGGGAAAACCCGAATAAAAACCGATCTAACTAAAAAATGAATCTAGGGTTTTGAAAGAAAAACTGAACGGTGGCGGGCGGCTACCTCGGCGAGGTCTGGCGGGGTCGGCGGTGGCGGCGCTGCGAGGCGGCGGATCGGGGCGGCGGCGGCACTGCGAGGCGGCGGCGGCGCGGCGCTAGGGTTTGGGAGGCGGCGGTGTGACTTGGGCCTCGGGGAGTCGCGGGCCTCGGCTTATAAAGCCGCCCGGGCGCAGTGTCCAGGTCGGACACGGCCCGGTAAGTCGGTTGCATTTTTTTTTAAATCCTGACACAGAAAAACAAACAAAATAAATAGTAAGCGGACTCCAAAAATCCTGAAATAAATTTTCACGGTCCTCTAATAATATTGCGGACAAAGTGAACATTTATTTGAGCCTCTGATGCAATTTTGAAAAATGCATATTTTTCCTAATTCAAATAAAATAGCGATAACACCCAAATAAAAAATATATATTTGATTTTAATATTTTTCCTCCAATATTTCATTTATTTTGGAGAAGTAATATTATCTCCTCTCATATATTCTGATATGAAATATTTTCGGAGTAAAAATTAATTAAAACCAAAATGATCCTTGTTTCAATATTTGATAAAATTCAAATATGAAAACGGTGAAATCCCCAACTCTCTCCGAGGGTCCTTGAGTTGCTTAGAATTTCGAGGATCGCGAAACGAAAAGCAATAAAATATGATATGCATGAATGACCTATGTATAACATTCCAAATTGAAAATTTGGGATGTTACAAACCTACCCCCCTTAAGATGAATCTCGTCCTCGAGATTCGGGTTGGCTAGAAAATAGGTGTGGGTGGTCCTTGCGTAGATCATCCTCTCTTTCCCAGGTGGCTTCATCCTCGGTATGGTGGCTCCACTGAACTTTGCAAAACTTGATAACCTTGCTGCGAGTAACTCGGCTGGCAAATTCGAGAATCTTGACTGGTTTCTCCTCATATGTCCAATCACTGTCCAACTGAATTGCTTCCAGGGGCACTGTATCTCTCAAAGGAATATCAGCCATCTCTGCATGGCACTTCTTCAACTGGGAAACGTGAAACACATCATGAACTCCTGACAGTCCTTCGGGTAACTCCAACTTGTAGGCAACCTCTCCCATGCGTTCCAAAACACGGTACGGTCCTACAAATCTCGGGGCTAACTTTCCCTTAACTCCAAAACGCTTAACTCCTCGTAGAGGAGACACACGGAGATATGCTCTATCTCCGATTTCATAGACAACCTCCTTGCATTTTGAATCGGCATAACTCTTCTGCCTGGACTGAGCTACCTTCAGTCTATCTCGAATCAGCTTAACCTTCTCTTCTGACTCTTTAATCAAATCCGGTCCAAACAACTGACGGTCTCCAACTTCATCCCACATCAACGGGGTTCGGCATCTTCTTCCATACAGGGCTTCAAACGGTGCCATCTTCAAACTGGCCTGGTAGCTGTTGTTGTACGAGAACTCCGTGTATGGCAAATTATCATCCCAACTAGATCCATAATCTAGCGCACAAGCTCTCAACAAGTCCTCCAGAATCTGATTGACTCTCTCAGTCTGTCCATCTGTCTGTGGGTGAAAAGCTGTGCTGAACTCCAGCCTGGTACCCAAAGTCTAGTGCAACTGATGCCAAAACTTTGAAGTAAAATGTGTTCCTCTATCTGATACGATGGTCCTCGGAACTCCGTGCAGACATACGATCCTGGTCATGTATATCTTGGCCAACTTCGCACTGGTATAGGTGGTTTTCACTGGATAAAGTGAGCTACCTTGGTCAAGCGATCCACTACTACCCAGATAGAATCATATCCCGATCGGGTCCTGGGTAATCCGGTTATAAAATCCATGCCAAGCTTATCCCACTTCCATTCGGGTATCGGCATAGGCTGCAGTAATCCTGCTGGCTTCTGATGTTCTGCCTTCACTCTCTGACATACATCACATACGGCTACATACTCGGCAATATCCTTCTTCATACCGGTCCACCAGAAACGCTCCTTCAGATCCAGATACATCTTGGTGTTTCCGGGGTGTATCGAGTATGCCGAGTCATGAGCTTCTTGAAGTATCAACTTCCTGATCTCTGCATTATTGGGCACATAAATGCGGTCCTCAAACCACAAGGTATCGTGCTCATCCTCACGAAAACCTTTGGATTTTCCTTTGCTCATTTTCTCCTTTATTTCAGCAATCTCCTTGTCATCCTTCTGAGCTTCACGAATCTTTCCCAATAATGTTGACTGAACCTCTAATGCTGCAACAAAACCTTTAGGAACTATCTCCAAACGTAGATCCCTTAGATCCTCCGCTAACTCCTTTGGCATTCCTCCGCTTACGAGGGTATTGACATAACCCTTCCGGCTCAAAGCGTTAGCTACGACATTGGCCTTTCCTGGATGATAGTGCAGCTTCATATCATAATCCTTTATAAGCTCCAACCATCTCCTCTGCCTGAGGTTCAGCTCCTTCTGTGTGAAAATGTACTTCAAACTCTTATGATCCGTGTACACATCACAACGGTTTCCAATAAGAAAATGTCTCCAGGTCTTTAGCGCATGCACTACGGCTGCTAATTCCAAATCATGCGTGGCATAATTAAACTCATGCGGTCGAAGTTGTCGTGAGGCATATGAAACAACTCTTCCATCTTGCATAAGTACTCCTCCAAGTCCTGAGCGTGAGGCGTCGCAATACACTTGGAAGTCCTTGCGTATATCCGGCAGGATTAGCACTGGGGCTGTTGTCAAACGTTTCTTCAACTCCTGGAAACTTGCTTCTCATTCTTCAGTCCAATGGAACTTGGTGTCCTTCTTCAACAATGCCGTCATAGGCTTTGCAATCTTGGAAAAATTCTCAATAAATCTCTGGTAGTATCCCGCGAGTCCCAGAAAACTGCGGATCTCTCCAACTGAAGTGGGTGCCAACCACTCGTGACAGACTGGACCTTGGTAGGATCCACTGCTATACCCTCTCCTGATATAACATGTCCAAGAAATCCAACTTCCTTCAACCAAAACTTGCATTTGCTGAACTTGGCATACAACTGGTGTTCCCTGAGCTTCTCGAGAACTAAACGCAAATGCTCCTTGTGTTCCTCTTCATTCTTTGAGTATACCAAGATATCATCAATGAACACCACAACAAACTTATCCAAGAACTCCATGAACACCTTGTTCATCATACTCATGAAATAGGCAGGGGCATTAGTCAATCCGAATGACAACCGTATACTCATATAACCCATACCTCGTGGTAAAAGCTGTCTTAGGTATATCCTTTTCTCGAATCTTCAGCTGATGGTATCCTGATCGCAAATCGATCTTCGAAAAGACTTTAGCTCCTTGCAGCTGGTCAAACAAATCATTGATCATTGGCAGTGGGTACTTGTTCTTGATCGTCACCTCATTCAACGCATGATAGTCAACAACCATCCTTAACGATCCATCTTTCTTCTCGACCAAGAGCACTGGGGCTCCCCATGGTGATGAACTTTGTCGAATGTAACCTTTCTCCAATAACTCCTTAATCTGCTTCTTAATCTCCTCCAGATCATTTGCGGGCATCCGGTATGGTCTCTTCGATATCGGTCCGGTGCCTGGCAACAGCCCTATTAAAAACTCGATGTCTCGATCTGGCGGCATACCTGGTAACTCCTCTGGGAATACATCTGGGTAATCCTTTACTACAGGCACTTCCTCCCGAACAACTCCCGTGAGAGAATTTACTTGAGTCCTCCTAGGTGCATGCCTGGATACATACTTAATCCTTTTTCCCTCCGGGGTAGTGAGTAGAATTGACCTACTAGCACAGTCAATATTTCCTCCATACTTCGATAACCAATCCATTCCCAGTATCACATCCAATCCTTGTGACTCCAAAATTATGAGGTCTAAGGGGAAAACATGGTTGCCAATGGTTAAGGGTAACCGGTCGCACCATCGGCTGGCCATATACTCTGCACCGGGTGAGCTCACTAGCAAGGGTGTCCTAAGGGCTACGGTGGGTAACTTAAACTTGTCCACAAATCCCCATGAAATGTATGAATGCGATGCACCAGTATCAAATAAAACAAGGGCGGTAAATGACTTAACCAAAAACTTACCGATAACTGCATCAGGCTGCTCTTCGACCTCCTCCACGTTCACGTGGTTCATTTGTCCTCTGTTGAAAGGGTTGGTCTTCTTCCCAGCGCTTCCATTGCCATTTCCGTTCTTCAATTCCGGACAATCATTGGCATAGTGCCCGGTCTTCCCGCACTTGAAACAGGTAACGTGACTCTGGTCCTTCTTGGCGGGTGTGGCTGGGTTAGAGCGGTTCTGATTGCTGCTTGCTCCATTCCCATTCCCATTCTTTGGGCCATTGTGGTTATGAGAACTTCCTCCATTATGGGTGTGGCCCCCATGGTTATGGGTAAATCCTCCCGAGTTCGGGGTAAAACGAGGCTTCTGTGACGCTCCTGAATTGTACTTCCCTTGCCCATACTTCCTCTTGCGGCTCTCAATCTGCTGCTGCTTCCCTTCAATCATAAGAGCCTTATCTACCAACTTCTGGTAGTTGTTGAATGTTGACACCATCAACTGCATACTCATCTCATCATTCAGCCCTTCCATAAACTTCTCCTGTTTCGCGGCATCTGTGGCCACATCATCTGGGGCATAACGAGATAGCTTACTAAACTCATCTACGTACTGAGCCATAGTACGATTTCCCTGGCGTAAGTTGTGAAACTCACGCTTCTTCATGCTCATAGCTCCAGTTGAGACATGGGTTGTGCGGAATGCTTGCTGAAACTGAACCCAAGTGACATTGGCTATAGGGAAAGTGGTTGTGTAATTCTCCCACCATGAGGCTGCTGGTCCATCCAATTGATGTGCGGAAAAACACACCTTCTCAGCATCTGTGCAACCTGCGGTGGTTAACTCCCTTCCAATCCTGCGTAGCCAGTCATTCACAACTATTGGCTCGTTGCTACTGGAAAACACCGGCGGCTGCAACCTCAGAAAATGGGCTAGGTTGTCAACTGAAGGTGGTGGCAGTGGGTTTTTGTTGTTGTTGTTGCCTTGGTTCTGAACTAACAACTGCATCAAGGCATTCTGCTGCTGGATCAACTGAGTGAGCTCCGGTGGGAAGACAAATCTGGTATCATGTCTCGGAGCCATCTGATGGGTTTAGAGGGAAGAGATTAGAATAGAATGAGGTCTAGTGAGAAAGCACTACCCATATGCACATGAGACAAACACAATCATATCATATCACTCAATCAATCAAGCAAGGGCATACAATCGATCTAACTATCGTTACAGTGCTCAGACTATACTATATACATGGGGGAATACTACTTGATCATATGGTGGTCTACTAGAAATTTTGATCGGTGGAAGACTCCATGATATCTGCTCCAGCTTCATCTTCATAGTCATCATCACTACTGTCGGGGTCATAGTCGGTGTCGTCGATGATGATGTAGTTCTCCGGACAAGTGGAATCGTCATCTTCTCCTCCTGGCGCGGGATCTCCCATGAACACTCTGATCTTCTTTATCAGGTCGTCATTCTTCTCCAAAAGTATGGCGATTTCCTCCTCGTATCCGTCACGTGTAGACTTGAGTTCCTCCTCTAGCTCCATGTTCCTGGTCATAGCCTTCTTCAAATCTATCATGCTTGCGCACATCTGGTTCTCTTGGCGTCGAATGTGCTGGTTTAACTCCTGGATGAAAGCGACAATGGACCTGTCCTTTCTGGTGCTGATCATTTCCCATTGCTCATCTCGGCGCCCACATATCTGGTAAATAGTGTCCTTCAGCTCCTGCTTGTAGACTTCTCCAATACGTCCCATAGTAATGTGGGTTGTCATGCTTTTTCCTAGACTCCAGGTTGGTGCATCAAAGGAAAACTCCATGGGCTCAGTGACTGGCGTGAACGTCCTTCCTGGAACTTGAACTCGAATCATCCAGCGCTCCTCTTCTGGTAAAGTAGCGGTGTAGGTTCCGGTGAAGCTTGGTATTCCGATGTTCAGGTACCTAGTGACTTCCTTCAAGTGTCGTCCAAAGGGTGTGTCTTCATCTAGTTGTGCAAACTTGTTCCTCGAGTCTGCCATCCTAAAGAGTAGAAAATGGAGAGAAGTCAGAAATGAGTAGAGAAGAGTGACATATGGCTCATCTTAGTGGTCGTGTCCTACATTCAGCGTGTGCTCTGATACCATCTTGTAGCGACCCGACCTCAGACGGTCAAGTCTTTGTGCATAAGTGTCATCCCTGGATCGGTAATGCTGACACACACAATACTCGAAGGATTTTTACAGAGTAGCAATCACACACTTATTACATCGAATGTCTCAAATGAGAACTTATTACAATAAATATGGCTTAAGGCCATCTAATACGATAACAGCGGAAGGCTTGGAAGATGAAGTGAGTCCACCAACTCCAACGGCATAGCTGAGTGCACGACAATGGCCTAGCGAACCTTACTCCTCGTCTGAAAAGTTTGCAACATGATACGTTGCAGCCCGAAAACGGGTCAGCACATGGAATATGCTGGCATAGTAACACAGTAGAGTAATGAACAGAATAAATGCTATCACTACATGCATAAATGGCTGGTGGAGGCTGTATGGTTACTATGTTTTGCGAAACGCCAATTTTTTCCTACAACAAAGGAATATATTTTATTTAACTATCATGGTAGTTGAAACATTGAGAATGGTACCCCCATCTCAATCCCAGTTAAAATTAATTAACAACCAACAAAATTAATTTGGAGTGATGAGATCCATATGATAATCCAAGAACCAGATACTCAAGATGTCCATAATCGGGGACACGGCTAACCATGATTAGTTCATACACTCTGCATAGGTTTGCGCACTTTTCCCCACAAGACTCGATCTCCTCCGTTTGATTTCTCGCACTACATGGTGTTTGAGAAACGGATGACCGAGACACAGTCTTTCAGAAGCATTAACTCTAACCCCGGGTAGACAGTACTAACCTACATCCCCTATATCTGCTAGCCTACCACTGGAAGAGGTCATGCAACCTACTCAACTATGCTACAGCCCATAATAGCTTGTGGCTGCACACGGAAGTTTCTAGCATGAATAATCTTATGATCCCTTTGAGCCTGGGTGGCGGACCGTAGGAGGATCACACGGTATAACCCCGGGATCTCCTAGGACAACACTGGTATAACCCCAGGTGCCCAAAACCAACAATCCACCCAGATGTGTATTAAAGTTGCCACCTTAATTGAACCATTAATTAAATACTCACATCTATCATGGATCTCTCAAACCCAAACCACGTCTACGAGCATAGCATGGCAATATAAGCATAACTTAGAAGTAACTCCCAAGGGTTTGATAATAAAAGAGGTAATAGGTTCTACCTCATCATCTACTTCCCAATACCCACAAGTTAATCACATCCTAATCATGCAATGTTTGAGGGTTGAAACTAATGCATAAAAACTGGGTATGAAAAGAGTATGATCAATGTGTTACTTGCCTTGCTGACGATCTGCAAATCCTAAAGACTCGTAGTAGCACGCTTCGCACTCCGGGAATTCTATCGCAAACAAACAATAGCATACATAATCAATCAAGCAAAGATGCACGGTTAAATCTCAAATAAGAAGATCTAACCAGAAAGTTCAACTAAAGAACTCCGGTTTGCAAAAAGAATCAAATCAAACGGAGCAACGAACTCAAACCACGAAAGAAACAAGATCCGATTACTTATCTGGACTAAAGTCAAATTTTACTGTATCAAAATCTTGTTCAAATTGGTTAAACAGAAAGAGGGTTTTGAGACGAAGATCTAGGCGCTTGAATCGCCTGATTCTGATAAACGAGCGAAAAGATAAACTAAAACGAAAATCTGGGCAGAAATCATGATCGAACATAATCGCGGAAAAACCCTGGAAAAAGAAAAACTGACGAACAAGCTAACGAACGAACGTTCGCTATCTGTGACTAACGGATGAACGGCGTTCGTTAAAACGAACGTACGGACGAACTTCCGCTATTTAACTAAACTGGGAAAAACCGAATAAAAACCGATCTAACTAAAAAACCGAATCTAGGGTTTCGAAAGAAAAACCGAACAGGTTTTCTAACGAAAACCGGCGGCGGCGGGCGGCTACCTCGGCGAGGTCCGGCGGGGTCGGCGGCGGCGAATCGGGGCGGCGGTGGCGCTGCGAGGCGGCTGCGAGGCAGCGGATAAGGGCGGCGGCGGCGCGGCGAGGCGGCGGCGGCGCGACGCGAGGCGGCAGCGGCGCGGCGCGAGGCGGCGGCGCAGCGGCGGCGTCGGGGTGGCGCTAGGGTTTGGGCGGCGGCGGCGCGACTTGGGCTTCGGGGAGTCGCGGGCCTCAGCTTATAAAGCCGCCCGGGCGCAGTGTCCAGGTTGGACACGGCCCGGTAAGTCGGTTGCGTTTTTTTTAAGAAAATCCTAACGCGGAAAGACAAACGAAAGAATTACTAAACGGACTCCAAAAATCTTGAAATAAATTTTCGCGGTCCTCTAATAATATTGCGGACAAAGTGAACATTTATTTCAGCCTCTAATGCAATTTTGAAAAACACATATTTTTCCTAATTCAAATAAAATAGCGATAAAACCAAAATAAAATATGTATATTTGATTTTAATATTTTTCCTCCAATATTTCATTTATTTTGGAGAAGTCATATTATCTCCTCTCATATATTCTGATATGAAATATTTTCAGAGAGAAAAATGAATTAAAACCAAAATGATCCTTGTTTGAATATTTGATAAAATTCAAATATGAAAACGGTGAAATCCCCAACTCTCTCCGAGGGTCCTTGAGTTGCTTAGAATTTCGAGGATCGCAAAACGAAAAGCAATAAAATATGATATGCATGAATGACCTATGTATAACATTCCAAATTAAAAATTTGGGATGTTACACACGCTGAGATCGACATGGCTTCGCCAAAGAGGTTGTACACTTGTTGCATGCTTTTTTACTCTACATGTCATATATATATTGTGACGCCCGGATAATTAAGCTACAGTAATTCTCTGCTAATGATGTCACATCACTTTGATTACTATTGCTAATCTTGTGTTAGATCAAAACCAATTCAAATCCAAAATAAAGCAAAGAATAAAAGTTTTCAAATATTAAAACTAAAATGTTCGGAGTGAATCAAATATTGCATAGGTAATTATGGTGGAGAAACCACACCTTTATAAATTGTTTAAATACTATAAGATGAATAAAACAGTAGCAAAAACTATTATTTAAATACTTTTGAATAATAAATAATTACAAAACTATGTGAGTTTGAGTAGAAAATTAATGTGGCAGTGGCATAATTGGTAACATCAATTTAGGTGCCACTTTGGTATATTGTTAACGCTAGAATAAGCAGCAACTAAAAGAAATAGAAAATGGTAAAGTAAATAAAAGTAATAAAAAACAAAACAAAACAAAAGAACCCCCCCCCCCCACTGGGCCTCGGCCCAGCAGGCCACCAGGCCGCCAGGCTGGCCCAGCAACGCTCCTGTATAACCCCCCCCCCCACACACACACACACACTACCGAAACCCTAACCCCCAGTCACCCCACTCCCCCTCGTCAGCCCCCACCTCCTGATCCCATCTGGATCGGGGAAGGGATCGTCCCCATCGACCACATCGTTGCCGCTAGATCACCCACTCGCCCATCGCTCGCCGGCGTCGCCAAGCCTCCTCCTCGCCGGCCGTCTCTGGCTCGCCTCCCCTCTCGCTCCTCTTCACTGACCCGATCTGGATCAGGAAGGGGCAACGAGCCCGGCACTTCCCTTCATTGATGCCGTTGTCATGCGCCACCACCGCCTGTTGAAGACCTCGCCGCCTCGCCGGACCGCTTCCTCGCCGGATCTCCTCCCCTGCGTCGCCTCGTCTCCGTCCTCCTCCTCGACCCCCGCTGCCCATGCCCTACAGCCCCGCGGTGAGGCCCCGGCCTCCTCTCTCCCTCGTCCCGCGTACTCAGCGTGCGCCGTCTGCCCCCTCTCTGCTCCTACGCCCCGCCCTGGCCATCGCCCACGGCGGCCGCCCGCACATCGGCGCCCCTGCATTCGGGCGGCGCCCGCGCCCTGCGCCCGTTAGCACCCACGCGCCCGTTTGGCCCCCTGGGGCCTATGACACGGGGGGCCCACGCCCAGAATGTTAAAAATAGGAATTAAAAAATATATAAATAAATAAATAAAATGTTAATTAATTAATTAACTTAATTAACTTAATTAATTGTGTTTAATTAACCTAATTAACTACTGTTAATTAACTAAACAGTCAATGACATGCGGGACCCACACGTCAGCGACCCAATCAACGCCTCTGTTGGCCGCTGACGTCATGCTGATGTCATAAATGCATTTTAGAATTAAATTAATTCTGTTAATTCTAGAAAATGATAAATTCCTTTTAAAACTAATATAAAATAAACCGTAGCTCGGATGAAAATAGTTTGTACAAGAAAGTTGCTCAGAACGACGAGACGAATCCGAATATGTAGTCCGTTTGTCAGCCACACATCCCTAGCATAGTGAACATGGAACTTTCCCCCTTCGGTCCGTCTGTCTGAAAGCGGGAAACACCGGGAATACTTTCCCGGATGTTTTCCCCCTTTTCCGGTATCACCTAGCACTGCGTTAGGGTGCACCTAGCACCGCTCATTGTCATGTCATGCATCGGCATGCATATGTTTGCATTATATTTATTATTTATTCCCCCTCTTCTCTTGCTAGACACCGAGACCGACGCCGCTGCTACCCAGTACGACTACGGTGTTGACGACCCCTCCTTCTTGCCAGAGCAACCAGGCAAGCCCCCCCTTGATCACCAGATATCGCCTATTACTTCTCTCTACTGCTTGCATTAGAGTAGTGTATCATGTTACTGCTTTCGGTTAATCCTATTCTGCTGCATAGCCTGTCATTGTTGCTATAGTTGTTACCCTAACCTGCAATCCTAAATGCTTAGTATAGGTTGCTAGTACTTCATCAGTGGCCCTACATTCTTGTCCGTCTGCCATGCTATACTATCGGGCCGTGATCACCCGGGAGGTGATCACGGGTATATACATATATACATACATACTATACAGGTGGTGACTAAAGTCGGGTCGGGCCGTGATCACCCGGGAGGTGATCACGGGTATATACATATATACATACATACTATACAGGTGGTGACTAAAGTCGGGTCGGCTCGTAGAGTGCCCGCATGTGATTCCGATGTGGGGGCTGAAAGTACAGGTGGCTCCATCCAGGTAGTGGTGGGCCTGAGTTCCCGACGGCCCCCGACTGTTGCTTTGTGGCGGAGCGACAAGGCAGGTTGAGACCACCTAGGAGAGAGGTGGGCCTGGCCCTGGTCGGCGTCCGCGGTTACTTCAAAATAACACGCTTAACGAGATCTTGGTATTTGATCTGAGTCTGGCCACTGGCCTATACGCACTAACCAACTACGCGGGAACAGTTATGGGCACTCGAAGTCGTGGTATCAGCCGAAGCCTTCATGACGTCAGCGACTGAGCGGCGCGCGTCGGGTTGGACCGCGTAACGCAACTTACTTTCAAATGGAGGTTGCTAGGTTTGCTCTCTGGCCGTCCACGCAACATGCAGGTGTGCAATGGGCGATGGGCCCAGACCCCTGCGCGCATAGGATTTAGACCGGCGTGCTGACCTCTCTGTTGTGCCTAGGTGGGGCTGCGACGTGCTGATCATCCGAGGCCGGGCATGACCCAGGAAAGTGTGTCCGGCCAAAGGGGATCAAGCGTGTTGGGTAACGTGGTGCACCCCTGCAGGGAAGTTTATCTATTCGGATAGTCGTGATCCTCGGTAACAGGACGACCCAGAGTTGCACCTTGACCTTATGACAACTAGAACCGGATACTTAATAAAACACACCCTTCCAAGTGCCAGATATAACACGGTGATCGCTCTCACACAGGGCGACGAGGGGAGGATCACCGGGTAGGATTATGCTATGCGATGATACTTGGTGAACTTACCATCTACTCTGTTGTACATGCTGCAAGATGGAGGCTGCCAGAAGCGTAATCTTCGACAGGACTAGCTATCCCCCTGTTATTCTGGCATTCTGCAGTTCAGTCCACCGATATTGCCCCTTCACACAGATATCCATGCATATGTAGTGTAGATCCTTGCTTGCGAGTACTTTGGATGAGTACTCACGATTGCTTTTCTCCCTGTTTTCCCCCTTTCCTTTCCCTCGGTTGTCACAACCAGATGTTGGAGCCCAGGAGCCAGACGCCACCGTCGACGATGACTCCTACTACACCGGAGGTGCCTACTACTATGTGCAGGCCGATGATGACGACCAGGAGTAGTTTAGGAGGATCCCAGGCAGGAGGCTTGCGCCTCTTTCGATCTGTATCCTAGTTTGTGCTAGCCTTCTTAAGGCAAACTTGTTTAACTTATGTCTGTGCTCAGATATTGTTGCTTCCGCTGACTCGTCTATGATCGAGCACTTGTATTCGAGCCCTCGAGGCCCCTGGCTTGTATTATGATGCTTGTATGACTTATCTTATTTTTAGAGTTGTGTTGTGATATCTTCCCGTGAGTCCCTGATCTTGATCGTACACGTTTGCATGTATGATTAGTGTACGATTGAATTGGGGGCGTCACATATATATTGTCCACTGAGCACACGTAGTAACGTGAAATACGATTAGTTTCTCCGGCTATATGACAAGTAGTGAGGTACTAGGCAACTTAGCTATCCGTGATGGACTCCCTTGAACGCCATCATTATTTATCTCTGCGCGTTTGAGTTGTGCATTTGTATGTGGGCCTGGGAGTTGAGCTAGTAGGGCAGTGACCTGGGTCCAAAGTAGTAGAAGTAGCACAGAAACATTTTTTGAGTGTAGGCTTTTCCCTGCTCATGCCTGCCTACCAGAATCGCCAGTGCTTGAAAGGAAAACTGAAGGAAAAACATAGGAATTGGAAAGCTTCCTATGGTACTAGTATTCATGCATTTGATTCGGAGGAATGGAGCAAAGGAAAACTGTAGGATTTGTTCCTTTAGTGTCTCCTTGAAATAAAAAACCGTAGGAATTTTAATATCCACTTGTCCTCCTTTTCAAATTCCTATTCATGAAACACAAGACTAAGAGGTAGTAGCATAATAGCATTATGACCATACATTTTCTTGTGGTTTGACTTAATCTCACCATGCTTCTTTGCATCATGTGATCTTCCAATTCTTGTGAACCAAACACCTAGATTGGCAGAAATCCTTTGTTTTTAAATTCTCTGTTTTGCACATGCATTCCTATCCTATTATTGTGTGTATATATGTGAAATTGTGTCATGCTATCATGTTTGGTTAGACAACATAAATGTGAATTATTTCATGCCCTCTTTCATTCCCCACTATCCATTGCACCTGTCTATCATACAATGTCTGTATATTCAATTAATTTTCTTGTTTATCAGCCATTTGATTTGGAGAGGGTGATGGCAGTATCTAAGGGAGTAACAACACGGTCTTCAGAAAAGATAGTGCTACCAGTTGATGCAGATAGAACCACGGTTGTACTTGCCCAAGAACCAGCCCCACCACACATAACCCAGACTCTCACAGATTGTACCCCTACCCAGTTGGACAGAGAACCAGCTACACCCCTTCTAACCCCAATCCCAGCAGATAGTAACCCAGTTCCAGTTGACACAACACTATCTCCACCAGAGAGCACCCAAACACGAGCAGTCAGTAAGGGAACTGCACTGCCAAAAGCACGAGGACCACCACTCCGAACCTCAACTCAACGCTTAAAGCAGACGAAGAATTGTTCTCAGGTCAGGTTCTGTAGCTATGGTTCATACTCCTTTGCTCTTGCATCACTGTATTTACTCATACCAACTATTTTCAAATTTGAAGGATGGAACTGAAACTCCAATGGCGCAACAGGTATGTTTTAAACATGTTTCTTTAACTGGTTTGTTGTTGTAACTTTCTCTATGTTGATTTCAGTTTCAATTGAATACGCAGTTATGTTCTCATGTCATGCACATTACAAGTGTTGTTATTGCTCTGTAGTTTCGCACACTTATATTCTTTCTATTCTGCTTTGTCTTGAACAAATATTATTTGAACTGTGTCTATGTCTTGATTTGGCAACAAAAACTAGAATGATATAGACCATAAAGTGACCATGGTACATAGATATGTGTTTGTTTCATGTTGTTATCCTGTCCACTTTAGTACTGAAGTGATTTACCAAAATGAGTTTCATATACAACATGGTAAACCTGTGATGTGTCTGCTTGTTTCTCTTTTAGAATGCGGACAAAATATTGGAGAATAGTACCCCGTTATGCAGCGGTAAAGGAAGTAATGCAGATAAGGTTCAAGATAGTGAGACATCCATGTTGGTCTCCAAGAAAGCTGATAAAAACTATCTTGACGACAGTGAGACAACCCAAAAGTCATGTCTTGATGTAGTGTTCGAGTTACTGGCCACTACCGCTGGCACAAGCTCTTCGAACTCGCTGCCTCAATCATTTCGTCTTCTTGAGTCTCAACTTCAAGTTGAAAGACATCGATCAGATGTCCTACAACAGGAAGCTGAAGGACTGAGGAAGTCCCTGCATAATTCAGATGCATACTTTCTGGTGCAACAGCAAGCGCTGGAGAATTTAAGCGCCAAACAAGAGAAAGTTAATAAGGTTGCTAACCATCTTGAAAGCATTATGGGTACCCAGGACATTGTTTCTTGAGCTCTTCTAAAGTGGTTTCAGTTTTGGACTTGTTTTGTTGCGGCGTTTATTTGCACTGGTCGCCAACTTTGACAACCAGTGTACATGATATGCTGCTTTGTTCCCTATATTTGCACTGGTGGCGAACTTTGATGCCCAGTGGATGTAATATGTGTAATAGCCGTGATAGCCTAGCGTAAGTTGCTTGCTTATTTATTTCCTTGTTGTCTTGTTTATTTGTTTGCTTGTAGTTAGTGCAGTTCTTTTTCCGCGGTTTGCTAGTGGCCGCGGTAACCTATTTTTTAAAACTAGGCCACAATAACCATGGGCTACATATTTACTATAGTTACCATGGGCCTCCTACGGGCCGTAGAAACTATGGGCCTTCTAAGGGCTGTAGAATCAATGGGCCTTCTATGGGCCGTAGCATCAATGGGCCTTCTACGGGCCGTATGATCGATCGGGCAAACATGGGCCAATAACAGACCGCATTATGGGCCTAAACGGGCTAGAGTTGCAATCGTCCGTTCATGGGCCGACCATAACGGGCCGTCGTTAATCGGCGTATTTGATGATGCTATAAAAACGGCTGAACGGATTAACAGGCTGCAAACGGGCCGATTGTAACCACGGGCTGAATTTAGCCCACAAGCAGAAAAGGCCAGTAACAGGCCGTAAGTAACGGAATGCTGGAAATGAGCCCAAGAATAAATGGGCCATGAGAAGGCCGAAAGATAACACGGGTTGGAAATGGCCCAATGGAATAATGGGCTGTTAATGGGTATAAAGTGGTACACTGTTTATTAAGGGCCAGATTCACCACGGGCCATTAATGGGCCAAGAGTTGCAAAGGGCCTCATATGGGCCAAAAGACATCATGGGCCATACATGGGACGGAAGTTACAATGGGCTAGAATCATATTGGACGGCCCATATGAAGCTACCGGCCTTAATTCCGATAGGCCGTAACGAGTCGTGAGTTAGCGGGCCGTAAATGGGATATATACGAACAGGCCGTTAACAGGCTTTTCGTGGGCCGGGCTGTTACCTTTTGACCAAGTCAAATGGGCTGGCCTTTTCACCGAAATGGGCCTCTATTGGGCCGTGCCACATGTCGACGTATCATAGGCGCCTCATGTCCAATGAGTGGATGACATCTATCCCAACGGTGAGCCAACACGTGTTTCCTCCGGCCAATGAGAATTTTACACGTGGAAAATCCCTATTGGTCCGGGCTGTTAATGGGTTATCGGATCCAAAACCGGACCCGGTAGCTTCACGGCGACCCGTTACGGTGGATGCCATGTGTCGGTTACCCTTGACGAAAACACTTCCATGACACGCCATTTATCGTCATGGAAGTGGATACTTCCATGATGATAATTTTGGTAATGTCATGGAACACTTCTACAACAGCACAGGTATGACTATCTTGATTATGTCATAAAATTGTCATGGATGTACATGCATGACAGAAAACTTGACCTACTGTGACAAACACATATCATCACGGAAGTGTATTTTTTGTAGTGTGGGATGGGTGAAGGACTCCCCCTTCCCTCTTTGGTTGACGCAAGGGGAGGGGAGTCCTTCCCCTCCTCTTGGCTGCCCCTTCTCCTCTCCAACCTATATATATATATATGAGGTGTTGATATGTATGTATGTATATATATAAGGTGTTGGCCCTTTTCTACACACAAGTTTTGGAGCCTCCTCTAGTTTTGTTAGTTGTTTGTGTACGGAATGGTTCCAAAAAACTATCCTCCTTTAGTATATTGTTATGAAGCCGTATTTTATATTATACAAATTTCTTCACGAATAATCAAGTGCTTGTAGATGTGTCCTTAATGAGAGAACCCGGGATGTTACCCGGACATTGGTCTATTAGATGCAATTTGCATCAATTTGTGTATCACATGGATGGTGTTCATCTCAGAAGAAAATCCTGCCTGACCCGCGCATGTACTCGTCTAGGAGGAATACTACTGACGTACAAGTCTTGGAAAAATGCTTATACTTTGATTTAAATTTTGTATCCATGTACAAGTCACAAATTTGATATTTTCTTGGGTGAAAATGTGCGGACAATTTTTTATCGAAATCAAAGTATGTGCACAACTTTGTACTAATTTGAATAATTTTCTGTAAATTGAAATGCAAAGACTATGTTAATGAATTTTAGCAGAACTACATAAATTCAAAAACTACTTCAACTTCAAAAGAACATTTTAGCCCTTGTAATATTACAAATTAGAATACAAAAATAAATTTTTCCTTGGCAAAATACCATTTAGATAATGCTCAGTTTATAGCAATGTTTTACAGGAAATTAGCATATAAACAATCTTTGAGTGGCGTTAGGGCATTAAAATTGGTAGTTTCAGAGTTGCTCCCACCAAACAATTTTAAGCTTCCCCACTGGAGTGAATTATGGCCATCTGAATGTGTATGAAATGATTGCTATCTCAGTCTCACACTAGTACGCGTCGGTGCTAAACAAACGGTTTTTAACCCCTTTCCGAGACGGCATTCGGAACCGTCGCCAAGTGAGTGTGGGCGATAGGGGGGTCCTTCCCACACGACCCAGAAACTGTTGGGGATATGCCCTCCTGGCACACACGCTCGGCAAAATAAGGTCGTGTGCGACCGGCGAGCACTCAAATACAGAAATACATACAGTAGTGCTCAAAAAAATGCAATTATACAGGCGAAATAATTTCCGGTCGTAAGTACATCCCACACGGTCAGTCACCGCTAAACGTTTCTGTTCGTATATACATCCCACACAGTCACTCCAAGGAAAAACTTTGCGCAAGGTGGCGTAACGCAAACAGTTTTCAAGAGAATGGCATGTGTGATTGTTCATTGATCCAACACAGTTTATTCCTAGAAACTGTGTGCGTTGCCTGAGGTCATCGCCCACGGTGTTTTCTCATTAACCGTTTGCAATAGGAAAACCCAATTAACAAGCTAATTGGCCAATTAGCGGGCTAATTGCCCTATTATTAATAATCCGTTTACTAATATAGTTGACATTCATATTAAGCACATAATATATTCCATTTCCATATTAAGGAAGCACGATTTCATAATTGAAATACATCGGAGTACAACATGATATAGCTTCAGCACTCAGCTACCCCATTACACAACTGCACCAGCAGCAAGTTTCACATGCAACCTCTAGAACCTTTCGAAATTAGCATCATAGACGGTACATAGAAAGATGCATCTCATCTGGAAAACTGCTGAAGCGGGAAGGCGAATATTGAGCCTTCATTCATGTTGAAGGTCTTTGCAACTTTAGGGCAATGCCTGTGGATGATTGACCGTCCATCCTTCGACCTCTTCAGGAACACTTCAATATTGAACTGTGGGTGTTGTATGAAAACTTTCCTCGCCTCCTGACCACACAGGTGGTTTGAGAGGTAATCATCAGTGAAGCCTGAAAACAAGGATGTGCATAAATATCTTCTCTATATTGGCAATGGGGCAAAGGAATAAAAAAAGGCAAGGTATAATAGTTAGTACCATCTTGTAAACCTCAATGCTTCCCATTGTTTCCCTGCAAAACATATAAGGTAGTTAGTCATCAGGTTAAGTAAGGGTTCGCATGCTATCAGTAAAATATGTTGATGAAAAATAAGCACATTGCAGATTCATCAGATTAATTCAAGCCACATGGAAAACCCATTTATCCAAACCAAGCATGATTAAGAACTAGGAAATATAGCACTTGTATATGTTTCTCATGTATTAAGTGCAGCCAAATTCGATTTATTCCTCACATGGTATACAATAACAGAATGCAGCCATAACAATTGAACATCGCATTGCAGAATTGAACCAAGCAGTTAACTAAACACCATAACAAATGAACCAACATTAACTAAGCACCACATTGCACAATATAACATACTCCTAATAGAAGATCAGACAGTTAACCAAACAGTTAACTACAACTAATTGTAGCAATTGTATTTGTTTCTCATGTATTTACTACAGCCAAATTCAATTTATTCCTCACATGGTATACAATAACAGAATGCACCCACAACTATTGAGCATCGCATTGCAGAATTGAACCAAACAGTTAACTAAACACCACAACAAAAATCAACCAAACGTTAACTGAGCACCAGATTGCACAATGTATAACCAAACCAAGCATGCTTGACAACTTGGAAATATAGCAATTGTATTCGTTTCTCATGTATTTTGTAAAGATAAATTCGATTTATTTCTCACATGGAAGACAATACAAAATTGCAGCCTGAAGAATTGAACATCACATTTGCAGAATCGAACCAAACAGTTAACTGAAGAAGACAACTAATTAACAAAACAGTTAATAAGTGAGCACAACACTGCACGACATATAGAACATATACACTAGAGCAACAGGTTGCATGGTAAAATTAGATAGCACAATTCACTAGAATTTGTGAAGGAAAGGCAGGAGCAGCACACACAACGGGTAAACCGAGCATGCTTAACCAGCGTAGCTAGCAAATGGCAAGGTGCTCCTCCAAGATCTGGGGGTCGGCACGAATGGCAGCCATCACGACCTCATCCGCGCGTGTAGCCGCGATTTGCTTCTCCGCTGCCAAATGCTCCTTGAGATCCTAGCTATACTGCGTGCACCATGGCTTAGGGCCGTGCTTATTTGGTGGAGGGGTCGGTGATTTGGGTGGAAGGTGTCGCGCTCGCGCTGGCAGTCGGGGCATGTGGGATGTGGAAGGAGGAGGAGTACGGGGGTCGGGTGTGGATTACCTGCCTGGATAGACGAGGCCGAGCAGCGTGAAGGAGGGTCACCGACGAGGAGGCGGTGCTGCAAGCAAGGAGTGAAGGTTTCAACTTGGAAAGGAAAGCAGAAATAGGGGAAATGTGGCTTTTGGTAAGGGGGAGGGGCGAGGAGGTAGATATTTCCGCGAAAGCCGAAATTTTGTCGCTTCAGCGAAAAAACTGGCGCGCAAAGTGTCATCAGACACGGTCCCTTATTCAGAGCGGGCTGTGGACTATAGCCGTCGCACCTTCTCGCGTAAGCCGTATGCGTACTATACTCTGACGATGCTCCAAGATATTTTGTGCAGCATCTCACACGGTTGGTTATAACAAAATGTGTGGGACCTACTTGATTTCTTGTCTTGATTTGAATTACATAATGGGGTCACAGCGGCCATGGACGGTGTTTGAATTGCTAGACCTTTTATCCGCAATGATCATAAAAGCATTGGAATTATTCAGGGTTCGTTTGGACATTTTTATGCATTAATTGAGTTTTCAATGCATTTATGTGCATAATTCAAATTTGAACTACATGCACATGCTCCAGTGTATATAAATTGGTCGAAAAAACAAATCTTTTGTCCTTGGGTGCATGCTTAGGTCCCATGCAAGAAATGGGAATGAATGTCAAACACCCTGCCACCGTCACTCGACCGCAAACATTGAGAGACCTGGTTTTTCAATTCTAGTAAATCCAAAACTCGTCTGAAATTCATGAAACTTGGCATGCTATCATGGAGCGGCATCAACATGTCGTGGTAAATTTTTTGTCCCATTTAGGGCAGGTTTGGGTATATGCTTCTCACAAATCAGAGCTTCTCACAACAAGCATGATGGTTTCGGTAGGGAACGCCCCACCTTTGGGGACGAAACGATATCCATTGCCTCTTATTGCTTTCAAAAATGTTCTCGTGTCAACATAGAACAACAGGAGTGTTGTGTTATTTTTTGTGATTTTTCAGGGTTCGTTTGGACATTTTTATGCATTAAGTGAGTTTTCAATGCATTTATGTGCATAATTCAAATTTGAACAACATGCACATGCTCCAGTGCATATAAATTGGTTGAAAAATCAAATATGTGTCCTTGGGTGCATGCTTAGGTCCCATGCAAGAAATGGGAATGAATTTCAAACACCAGGGCACCGTTGATTGCCGGCAAAACATTGAGATGCCTGGTTTTTAAATTCTAGTAAATCCAAAACTCGTCTGAAATTCATGAAACTTGGCATGCTATCATGGAGCGGCGTCAACATGCCGTGGTAAATTTTTTGTCCCATTTGGGGCAGGTTTGGGTATATGCTTCTCACAAACCAGAGCTTCTCACAACAAGCATGATGGTTTCGGTAGGGAACGCCCCACCATTGGGGACGAAACGATATCCATTGCCTCTTATTGCTTTCAAAAAAATTCTCGTGTCAACATAGAACAACAGGAGTGTTGTGTTATTTTTGTGATTTTTCAGGGTTCGTTTGGACATTTTTATGCATTAACTGAGTTTTCAATGCATTTATGTGCATAATTCAAATTTGAATTACATGCACATGCTCCAGTGCATATAAATTGGTTGAAAAATCAAATCGGTTTCCTTGGGTGCATGCTTAGGTCCCATGCAAGAAATGGAAATGAATTTCAAACGCCAGGGCACCGTTAATTGCCTACAAAACATTGAGATGCCTGGTTTTTAAATTCTAGTAAATCCAAAACTCGCCTGAAATTCATGAAACTTGGCATGCTATCATGGAGCGGCATCAACATGCCGTGGTAAATTTTTTGTCCCATTTGGGGCAGGTTTGGGTATATGCTTCTCACAAACCAGAGCTTCTCACAACAAGCATGATGGTTTCGATAGGGAACATCCCACCTTTGGGGACTAAACGATATCCATTGCCTCTTATTGCTTTCAAATTTTTTCTCGTGTCAACATAGAACAATAGGAGTGTTGTGTCAATTTTTGTGATTTTTCGGGGTTCGTTTGGACATATTTATGCATTAACTAAGTTTTCAATGCATTTATGTGCATAATTCAAATTTGAACTACATGCACATGCTCCAGTGCATATAAATTGGTTGAAAAATCAAATCTGTGTCCTTGGGTGCATGCAAGAAATGGGAATGAATTTCAAACACCAGGGCACTCTTGATTGCCGGCAAAACGTTGAGACACTTTGTTTTTAAATTCTAGTAAATCTAAAACTCGTCTGAAATTCATGAAACTTGGCATGCCATCATGGAAGGGCACCCGACATGCTGTGGTATTTTTCGTGTCCATTTTGAGAGAAGGCGCACTCGAATAATGACAGCCAACAAAGGCATTTTGAAAAAATAGCTGCCACTTTAATATCTCAAACGTTTGTATAATTCAAACCGCGTGCATTCTGTTAACCATTCACGTGACGCCACATGTATTGGTTTTAATGGCTATAGGAGGTGCCATGTGGACAGCTGCTTGACTGAACGCGAGGCGTGCGAGTGCAGTCCGGTGCGCGGGCTCACCGGGAAGCGTGCAAGTTGTTCAACGCAGGATCTGTGCATCTCTTCAACGCAAACGGTTCAGATTACGGTATGCAAATTAAAGCCAGACTTCAGCGCTAAGCCAAGAGACACTGTGATTTGTCAAAATATGCAACTAAAAATCAATAGCACTATCTATTTTTTGCAACTAAAATTCAGTAATTAAGCATAGATTTCATTCATACTAGAGATTAAGCAGTCGTTCTCACCGGGAAGCGAGACAGCCTTGGACCACCGCCCGCCTCACTCCCAGTGGTCTATATTAATGGCGCCGCCGAGCGGACGCACCCCCCACATCCTCGCCACACACACAATTCCTCTCTCTCCGCCCGCATCCTCGACGCTGCTCTGAGTCCTCAAAGCCGTCAGTGTACGAGGATGCCGCGAAGCGCCCCATCGGAGGGAGTGGCGACGCCGGGGCTGCTGAAGCATCGGAGCACGGCGTGAATATGGAGACAGAGGTTTCCGTCGCCGCCGACGAGGTGGAGTACGAGGCTGCCAACAAGTGGAGACGGGTCGAGAAAGAACCGCAAGCGACTCCAGCAGGCCTAGACTTCATCAACAACCTCCCCAATGATATGTCGATAGTCATCATATCCCTCCTCCCAATCAAATATCGGGCGAGGACAGCCGCCCTTTCCCGGCGGTGGCGCCCCCTATAGCTCTGCACCCCTGTCGACCTCCTCGACGCCCACAAGCTCTGCCATGGCTATCGCCAAAGCTTGGATGCATTCTCCTAGATCCTCGGCAGTCATGATGGCCCAATCAAAGGCCTTATCACGGGCAAGTTCCGTTCCAATGGCAAGGACCGAGCCAAGCTTGACGAGTGGTTCCGATCCCCCGCCATAGATCAGCTCGAGAAGCTAAGTTATAATGATGGGCATATGCGCTTGCTGCCAACGTCCGCGCTCCGCTTCGCGCCCATGCTGCGCCTCGCCAAGTTCATGAACTGCCATCCCCCTTAATAACGCGCTCGCTCTTTTTCTACCATGACTAAAGCACCTCGAGCTCGTCACCGTCCGCATCCCAACGGATGACATGGAGCGCCTGCTCCGCGGCTGTACTGCACTCGAGTTCCTTCGTCTTCAGGCGATGAATTGGTCGAGTACCTTGCACATCACCTCCAGGACTCTCCGGACTACCTATGTGTGTTGCTGGTGCTGCAACGAGAGATCACAGAAGGTGGACCACAATATGGTCATCCAGGACACACCTTCACTTGAGAGATTACTGGTAGCTGATCAACAAGGTCCAGCAAGAATCAATGTCATTTCTGCGCAGAAATTGAAAGTGGTGGGCTACTCGTCTGTCAAATACTACAACTTTCAGGTACAACAGTCGCCTTATATACCTCTCCTTCTTGATATCAACGTTATTTCTAGTTTTGAAGATGTATGTTCATCTGTCATCCAGCGAAGCTTCACCCAGACTCTGGGCACAGTGAAGGTCTTGGCACTAGAATCTGTCGGCCCCAACCTGGACCAAGTTGTCAGTTGCCTGAGATGCTTTCCGTGCCTGAAGAAGCTGTATATCGAGGTGATATTCCTTTCCTTTTAAATGTTAACCATAAGGGAGTTCAATTTTTTGCACCTTTTCCCAAGTTTACAATGACAATGTACTACGATTTCTGAAGGAATTTTGGAGGATTTTAGGACATACACCCCCACCCCATATTGGTTGCTTCATTCATATGGTTACAATCGTCCATAAGCCTTTCTCCTTTGGATTCATCTGTACTAGTTTTGATATGTCTCCAACGTATCTATAATTTTTTATTGTTCCATGCTATATTATATTCTGTTTTAGATGTTTATTGGGCTTTATTTACACTTTTATATTATTTTTGGGACTAGCCTATTAACCGGAGGCCCAACCCAAATTGCTGTTTTTTTGCCTATTTCAGTCTTTCGAAGGAAAAGGATATCAAACGGAGTCCAAACGGAATGAAACCTTCGGGAATGTGGTTTTCGGAACAAACGTGATCCAGAGGACTTGGAGTCTACGTAAAGTAATCAACGCGGAAGGCACGAGGCAGGGGACGCTCCTACCCCCTGGGTGCGCCCTCCACCCTCGTGGGGCCCACGTTGCTCCACCGACGTACTTCTTCCTCCTATATATACCCATATACCCTGGAAACATCATATACGGAGCCAAAACCCTATTTCCACCACCGCAACCTTCTGTACCTGTGAGATCCCATCTTGGGGCCTTTTCCGGCGCTCCGCCGGAGGGGGCATTGATCACGGAGGGCTTCTACATCGACACCATAGCCTCTCCGATGATGTGTGAGTAGTATACCTCAGACCTTCGGGTCCATAGTTATTAGCTAGATGGCTTCTTCTCTCTCTTTGGATCTCAATACAAAGTTCTCCTCGATCTTCTTGGAGATCTATTCGATGTAATCTTCTTTTGCGGTGTGTTTGTCGAGATCCGATGAATTGTGGGTTTATGATCAAGTTTATCTATGAACAATATTTGAATCTCCTCTGAATTCTTTTATGTATGATTGGTTATCTTTGCAAGTCTCTTCAAATTATCAGTTTGGTTTGGCCTACTAGATTGATCTTTCTTGCAATGGGAGAAGTGCTTAGCTTTGGGTTCAATCTTGTGGTGCTCGATCCCAGTGACAGAAAGGGAAACGACACGTATTGTATTGTTGCCATCGAGGATAAAAAGATGGGGTTTATATCATATTGCATGAGTTTATCCCTCTACATCATGTCATCTTACTTAAAGCATTGCTCTGTTCTTAGATGCATGCTGGATAGCGGTCGATGTGTGGAGTAATAGTAGTAGATGCAAAATCGTTTCGGTCTACTTGTCGCAGACGTGATGCCTATATACATGATCATACCTAGATATTCTCATAACTATGCTCAATTCTATCAATTGCTCGACAGTAATTCGTTTACCCACCATAATACTTATGCTCTTGAGAGAAGCCACTAGTGAAACCTATGGCCCCAGGGTCTATTTTCCATCATATTAATCTTCCAACACTTAGCTATTTCTGGCGCCGTTTATTTTTTCAATCTTTACTTTTACTCTTTATCATAAAAATACCAAAAATATTATCTTATCATATCTATCAGATCTCACTCTCGTAAGTGACCGTGAAGGGATTGACAACCCCTTTATCGCGTTGGTTGCGAGGTTCTTATTTGTTTGTGTAGGTGCGTGGGACTTGCGCGTGGTCTCCTACTGGATTGATACCTTGGTTCTCAAAAACTGAGGGAAATACTTACGCTACTTTACTGCATCACCCTTTCCTCTTCAAGGAAAAACAAACGCAGTGCTCAAGAGGTAGCAAGAAGGATTTCTGGCGCCGTTGCCTGGGAGTCTACGCACAAGTCAAGACATACCAAGTACCCATCACAAACTCTTATCCCTCGCATTACATTATTTGCCATTTGCCTCTCGTTTTTCTCTCCCCCACTTCACCCTTGCTGTTTTATTCGCCCTCTTTTTTTCCATTCGCCTCTTTTTCGCTTGCTTCTTGTTTGCTTGTGTGTTGGATTGCTTGCTTGTCACGATGGCTCAAGATAATACTAAATTGTCTGACTTTACCAATACCAACAACAATGATTTTCTTAGCACTCCGATTGCTCCTCTTACCGATGCTGAATCTTGCGAAATTAATGCTGCTCTGTTGAATCTTGTCATGAAAGATCAATTCGCCGGCCTTCCTAGTGAAGATGCCGCTACCCATCTGAATAGCTTCATTGATTTGTTTGATATGCAAAAGAAGAAAGATGTGGACAATGATATTGTTAAATTGAAGCTATTTCCTTTTTCGCTTAGAGATCGTGCTAAAGCTTGGTTTTCGTCTTTGCCTAAAAATAGTATTGATTCATGGAATAAGTGCAAAGATGCGATCTCTAAGTATTTTCCTCCCGCTAAAATCATCTCTCTTAGAAACGATATCATGAATTTTAAGCAACTTGATCATGAACATGTTGCACAAGCTTGGGAGAGGATGAAATTAATGATACGTAATTGCCCTACACATGGTTTGAATCTTTGGATGATTATACAAAAAAATTATGCCGGATTGAATTTTGCTTCTAGAAATCTTTTAGATTCGGCCGCGGGAGGCACTTTTATGGAAATCACTTTAGGAGAAGCTACCAAACTCCTAGATAATATTATGGTTAATTATTCTCAATGGCACACCGAAAGATCTACTAATAAAAAAGTGCATGCGATAGAAGAAATTAATGTTTTGAGTGGAAAGATGGATGAACTTATGAAATTATTTGCTACTAAAAGTGTTTCTTCTGATCCTAATGATATGCCTTTGTCTACTTTGATTGAGAATAATAATGAATCTATGGATGTGAATTTTGTTGGTAGGAATAATTTTGGCAACAACACGTATAGAGGAAACTTTAATCCTAGGCCGTTTCCTAGTAATTCCTCTAATAATTATGGTAATTCCTACAACAATTCTTATGGAAATTTTAATAGATGCCCTCTGAATTTGAGACTAGTGTTAAGGAGTTTATGAATTCGCAAAAGAATTTCAATGCTTTGCTTGAAGAAAAATTGCTTAAGGTTGATGAATTGGCTAGGAACGTTGATAGAATTTCTCTTGATGTTGATTCTTTGAAACTTAGATCTATTCCACCTAAGCATGATATCAATGAGTCTCTCAAAGCCATGAGAATTTCCATTGATGAGTGCAAAGAAATAACCGCAAGGATGCGTGCTAAGAAAGATTGCTTTGTGAAAGCATGTTCTTCTAGTTTCTATGAGAATAAAGATGAAGATCTAAAAGTTATTGATGTGTCTCCTATTAAATCTTTGTTTTGCAATATGAATCTTGATAATGAGGGGACTGAAGATGAGCCACCTTTACCTAGAAGGCATTCCAAAAATTCGGAGTTTTTAGATCTTGATGCAAAATTTGGTTAAAGTGGGATTGAAGAAGTCCAAACTTTAGCTATCAATGAACCCACTATTTTGGATTTCAAGGAATTTAATTATTATAATTGCTCTTTGATAGATTGTATTTCCTTGTTGCAATCCGTGCTAAATTCTCCTCATGCTTATAGTCAAAATAAAGCTTTACTAAACATATCGTTGATGCTTTGATGCAATTTTATGAAGAAAAACTTGAGTTGGAAGTTTCTATCCCTAGAAAACTTTATGATGAGTGGGAAACTACTATTAAAATTAAATTAAAGATCATGAATGCTATGCTTTGTGTGATTTGGGTGCTAGTGTTTCCACGATTCCCAAAACTTTGTGTGATTTGCTAGGATTCCGTGAATTTGATGATTGTTCTTTAAACTTGCACCTTGCGGATTCCACTATTAAAAAACCTATGGGAAGAATTAATGATGTTCTTATTGTTGCAAATAGGAACTATGTGCCCATAGAATTCATTGTTCTTGACATAGATTGCAATCCTTCATGTCCTATTATTCTTGATAGACCTTTCCTTAGAACGACTGGTGCAATTATTGATATAAAGGAAGGGAATATTAGATTCCAATTTCCATTAAGGAAAGGCATGGAACACTTTCCTAGAAATAAAATAAAATTACCTTATGAATCTATTATGGGAGCCACTTATGGATTGCCCACCAAAGATGGCAATACTTAGATCTATCCTTGTTTTTATGCCTAGCTAAGGGCGTTAAACGATAGCGCTAGTTGGGAGGCAACCCAATTTTCTTTTAGTTTTTTTTTTATTTTTGCTTCTGTTTAGGAATAAATATTTGATCTAGCCTCTGGTTAGATTTGTTTTTATGTTTTAATTAGTGTTTCTACCAAGTGAAACCTATAGGACCTTCTTGGATGATAGTTATTTGATCTTGCTGAAAATTCCAGAAACTTTCTGTTCACGAAAATAATTGTTAAAAATCACCATAACGTGATAAAATACTGATTCCAATTGCAGTAGATCAATAAACAAATTTTACAGGTCGTCCTATTTTGGTAGAATTTTCGAAGTTACAGAAGTTTGTGTTAATTACAGATTACTACAGACTGTTCTGTTTTTGACAGATTATGTTTTTCGTGTGTCGTTTGCTTATTTTGATGAATCTATGGCTAATAAAATAGTTTATAAACCATAAGTTGGAATACAGTAAGTTTAACACCAATATAAATAAATAATGAGTTCAATACAGTACCTTGAAGTGGTGTTTTGTTTTCTTTCGCTAACGGAGCTAACGAGATTTTCTGTTGAGTTTTGTGTTGTGAAGTTTTCAAGTTTTGGGTAAAGATTTGATGGATTATGGAACAAGGAGTGGCAAGAGCCTAAGCTTGGGGATGCCCATGGCACCCCAATATAATCTAAGGACACCAAAAAGCCAAAGCTTGGGGATGCCCCGGAAGGCATCCCCTCTTTCGTCTTCGTCCATCGGTAACTTTACTTGGAGCTATATTTTTATTCACCACATGATATGTGTTTTGCTTGGAGAGTCTTGTATGATTTGAGTCTTTGCTTTTTAGTTTACCACAATCATCCTCGCTGAATACACTTTTGAGAGAGACACACATGATTCGGAATTTATTAGAATACCCTATGTGCTTCACTTATATCTTTTGAGCTATATAGTTTTTGCTCTAGTGCTTCACTTACATCTTTTAGAGCACGGTGGTGGATTTGTTTTATAGAAATTTTTGTTCTCTCATGCTTCACTTATATTATTTTGAGAGTCCTACAAAACAGCATGGTAATTTGCTTTAATTGTGAAATTAGTCCTAATATGCTAGGTATTCAAGATTAGTAAAACTTTCTTATGAGTGTGTTGTACTAAGAGAAGTTTGATGCTTGATAATTGTTTTGAGATATGGAGGTAGTGATATTAAAGTTGTGCTAGTTGAGTAGTTGTGAATTTGAGAAATACTTGTGTTGAAGTTTGCAAATCTCGTAGCATGCACGTATGGTAAACGTTATGTAACAAATTTGAAACATGAGGTGTTCTTTGATTGTCCTCCTTATGAGTGGCGGTCGGGGACGAGCGATGGTCTTTTCCTACCAATCTATCCCCCTAGGAGCATGCGTGTAATGCTTGGTTTTTGATGACTTGTAGATTTTTGCAATAAGTATGTGAGTTCTTTATGACTAATGTTGAGTCCATGGATTATATGCACTCTCAACCTTCCACCATTGCTAGCCTCTTCGGTACCGTGCATTGCCCTTTCTCACCTTGAGAGTTGGTGCAAACTTCGCCGGTGCATCCAAACCCCGTGATACGATACGCTCTATCACACATAAACCTCCTTATATCTTCCTCAAAACAGCCACCATACCTACCTATTATGGCATTTCCATAGCCATTCCGAGATATATTGCCATGCAACTTTCCACCATTCTGTTTATCATGACACGTTCATCATTGTCATATTGCCTTGCATGATCATGTAGTTGACATCGTATTTGTGGCAAAGCCACCATGCATATTATTTCATACATGTCACTCTTGATTCATTGCCCATCCCGGTACACCACCGGAGGCATTCATATAGAGTCATACTTTGTTCTAGTATCGAGTTGTAATCATTGAGTTGTAAATAAATAGAAGTGTGATGATCATCATTCATAGAGCATTGTCCCAAAAAAAGGCAAAAGAAAAAAAAGGCCCAAAAAGAAAAAAAGAAAAAAAATAAAAAGGGGCAATGCTACTATCCTTTTTTCCATACTTGTGCTTCAAAGTAGCACCATGATCTTTATGATAGATAGTCTCTTGTTTTGTCACTTTCATATACTAGTGGGAATTTTTCATTATAGAACTTGGCTTGTATATTCCAACAATGGGCTTCCTCAAATGCCCTAGGTCTTCGTGAGCAAGCAAGTTGGATGCGCACCCACTTAGTTTCTTTTGTTGAGCTTTCATACATTTATAGCTCTAGTGCATCCGTTGCATGGCAATCCCTACTCCTCACATTAACATCAATTGATGGGCATCTCCATAGCCCATTGATTAGCCGCGTTGATGTGAGACTTTCTCCTTTTTTGTCTTCTCCACATAACCCCCATCATTATATTCTATTCCACCCATAGTGCTATATCCATGGCTCACGCTCATGTATTGCGTGAAAATTGAAAAAGTTTGAGATTACTAAAGTATGAAACAATTGCTTGGCTTGTCATCAGGGTTGTGCATGATGAGAGCATTCTTGTGTGACGAAAATGGAGCATGACCAAACTATATGATTTTGTAGGGATGAACTTTCTTTGGCCATGTTATTTTGAGAAGACATAATTGCTTAGTTAGTATGCTTGAAGTATTATTACTTTTATGTCAATATTAAACTTTTATCTTGAATCTTTCGGATCTGAATATTCATACCACAATTAAGAGGGTTACATTGAAAATTATGCTAAGTAGCATTCCACATCAAAAATTCTGTTTTTATCATTTACCTACTCGAGGACAAGCAGGAATTAAGCTTGGGGATGCTTGATACGTCTCCAACGTATCTATAATTTTTTATTGTTCCATGCTATATTATATTCTGTTTTAGATGTTTATTGGGCTTTATTATACATTTTTATATTATTTTGGGACTAACCTATTAACCGGAGGCCCAGCCCAAATTGCTGTTTTTTGCGTATTTCAGTGTTTCGAAGGAAAAGGGTATCAAACGGAGTCTAAACGGAATGAAACCTTCGAGAACGTGATTTTCGGAACAAACGTGATCCAGAGGACTTGGAGTCTACGTAAAGTAACCAACGAGGAAGGCACGAGGCAGGGGGCGCGCCTACCCCCCTGGGCGCGCCCTCCACCCTCGTGGGGCCCATGTTGCTCCACCGACGTACTTCTTCCTCCTATATATACCCATATACCCTGGAAACATCATATACGAAGCCAAAACCCTATTTCCACCGCCGCAACCTTCTGTACCCGTGAGATCCCATCATGGGGCCTTTTTCCAGCGCTCCGCCGGAGGGGGCATTGATCACGGAGGGCTTCTACATCAACACCATAGCCTCTCCGATGATGTGTGAGTAGTTTACCTCAGACCTTCGGGTCCATAGTTATTAGCTAGATGGCTTCTTCTCTCTCTTTGGATCTCAATACAAAGTTCTCCTCGATCTTCTTGGAGATCTACTCGATGTAATCTTCTTTTGCGGTGTGTTTGTCGAGATCCGATGAATTGTGGGTTTATGATCAAGTTTATCTATGAACAATATTTGAATCTCCTCTGAATTACTTTATGTATGATTGGTTATCTTTGCAAGTCTCTTCGAATTATCAGTTTGGTTTGGCCTACTAGATTGCTCTTTCTTGCAATGGGAGAAGTGCTTAGCTTTGGGTTCAATCTTGCGGTGCTCGATCCCAGTGACAGAAAGGGAAACGACATGTATTGTATTGTTGCCATCGAGGATAAAAAGATGGGGTTTATATCATATTGCATGAGTTTATCCCTCTACATCATGTCATCTTACTTAAAGCATTACTCTGTTCTTATGAACTTAATACTCTAGATGCATGCTGGATAGCGGTCGATGTGTGGAGTAATAGTAGTAGATGCAGAATCGTTTCGGTCTACTTGTCGCGGACGTGATGCCTATATACATGATCATACCTAGATATACTCATAACTATGCTCAATTCTATCAATTGCTCGACAGTAATTCGTTTACCCACCGTAATACTTATGCTCTTGAGAGAAGCCACTAGTCAAACCTATGGCCCCCGGGTCTATTTTCCATCATATTAATCTTCCAACACTTAGCTATTTTTGGCGCCGTTTATTTTTGCAATCTTTACTTTTACTCTTTATCATAAAAATACCAAAAATATTATCTTATCATATCTATCAGATCTCACTCTCGTAAGTGACCGTGAAGGGATTGACAACCCCTTTATCGCGTTGGTTGCGAGGTTCTTATTTGTTTGTGTAGGTGCGTGGGACTCGCGCGTGGTCTCCTACTGGATTGATACCTTGGTTCTCAAAAACTGAGGGAAATACTTACGCTACTTTACCTCATCACCCTTTCCTCTTCAAGGGAAAACAAACGCAGTGCTCAAGAGGTAGCAGTTTTCTTAGGGAACTTTTCATCCAATCCAACCTCTTGTGAAGAAGGCTACATGTTTCTAGATTGTAATCAAATGCCCATGTTAATCATGCTGGATTGAAGATGGCACGTTGGTGCATTTTATAAATCCTGCAAACCAAATGGGTGAGTAGCAGTGTTCAAAACTGCATGTAGGCACTAACACGTTCTCTTCTTTTGCAGATAATAATAGGACCGGAGGTGGATAATGTTTATAACGACAATCACATCGAATGCCTGGATCTGCATCTCTCAAATATTACTTTGAACTCCTACCGAGGGACCTTACCGGAGATTACACTCGCCAGGTTCTTTCTTGCCAGAGCAAAGGTGCTAAGGGTACTGAGGTTGAACACGCATTTAATTAGGAAAGTTCAATGGTATGATTATCAGAGACGGCAGGTACTGCGGAATGGAAGTGCCTCCAAAAATGCCAAACTTCGTATTGGAAGAGCATATGGCAAAAAAATTCAAAGTCATTGTGTCAAACCCAAACATGACTTGTCAGCGGGTGATCCCTTTTCCGAAATGATGCAGCTTGCAATGTTTGAATTTGGGTGTTGTAATCTTTGAATTTGAACCTTGCAATATTTATGGTATTTGTTATATTGAACCATTTTTGTTCTCTTGTCTCAACGTAGACAGTTCATCCGGGTGAACCGCATGTCGTATATTGCACACACCTTGATCTGGTTGACCTTTTCTTTTGTGTTGCCTAATCACAAACAGTTCATCCGAGTGAACTGTATGTTGTACATCGCACAACACCTTGATCTGGCTGATCGTTTCTTTTGTGTTGCCTAATCACAAACAGTTCATCCGAGTGAACCGTATGCTGTACATCGCACACACACCTTCATCTGGCTGCCCGCTTCTTTTGTTCCTCCTCATCAAAAACGGTTAATTGAACTGAACCGTATGCCCTGAATCGCACACGCAACTAAAATCTGAACCGTGTTCGATGCATCCGGCATCGCAAACGTTTTGCACCTTTTTTGACGTTTTTTACACCACCGTTTCAATTATTGCATCGCACACAGTTTCGTCGAAGGGTCTCTGATCATAGTGTCGCGTTAGCAGCATCCTGCAGTAGTGTCAGTCTAGTATTTATGGTTGGAGAGCCGAAAATTGGTGCACAATGAGACACCATAGAGTGTGTATTAGATCTCTATGGGGATACTAGCTCTTCCGGCAAACTTTATTACTGCCTCTTCTCGAAAGGCCTCTGTGAAAAGGGTGTTGGTCTTGCCCTCTAGTGGGTTTTGTGAAACTTAATGTTGAAGCTTCTTTTGACTATGACTCGCTCAGGGGTATGATCGGGTAGTCTTTAGATATGACAAAGACAAATTCATTGTTGGGGGGTGGGAAGATAGACTATCGTGTAGACATCTTAAAGGCTGAAGCCTTGTCTCTCAAATTCGGACTATCGTTGGTGCAAAGGTCCAAATGCGATTGCCTTATTGTTAATTCGGACAATCTAGACGTGATTGATACCATGAAGGAGGGAGGACAGTCGGCGGGTGCAGTGGTGGCTATTTTTGATGATTGTGATTTTATTATTACTAGATTCGAACACTGTAACAGAGAAGCAAATAAAGTTGCTCATGAGCTAGCTAGTTTAGTTAGATTTTCTTTGACTTCTGATTAGTTTAAAGAAATGAAATTATAACAACCCTCGTAAATGTTGTATTGGTTATTTCTAATGAATAAAATTTTGAGTTTATTTTATAAAATAACTCATTTTTAGTTCACAGTTCCGCACAGTCTTTTTCCAAAACCCATGTCCGAACCAAACATGCAATCAGTTCATGGATCCTCGAGTGTAAAAAAAATGATAAGTGCCACACGTGTGGCACGGAGTAACATCGTCGTGCCAACTCTAGTTACCGAGGATGACAAATTTATCTTTGAAGCGGAAATAAAAAGGACGCATCTAGCGAGTGGTCTTTGGCTCAATAGACATTCGGAGTGGCCGGCCATATATGGAAATATTTTGTCCCCTTCATCCATATTAGGGAATCCTAATCCATATTAGGAAAAGAACAGCATGAACAGGAAAGAAACAAAATAGATGTGCATGTGAACAAGTGTGAACACATTTAATTTGGGTTTTAAAATTTATAAAATGCCATAACTTTTGAACCGGATGTCGAAATTAAGATCCGTTTTCGCCTTTGGAATCCTCGTCATGTGCTCTTCGAAACTAGATCCCGTATGAGTATGTTTCGCAAAAAAATTGTGTGCAACTTACTCCTTGTTTGGTGCAACTGTCTAGCAGTCGATGTGCAAGTAGTTGACAGTCCATGTGCAACTTTCTCCCAACTTGTGGACATGTAGTTTTTGCCAATGTGGATATGTGTAAATCCATTCAGTTCAGATTTTCATTTTTCTAAAAAATCATAGCTTTTGAACCGAACATCGGAATTAAGATCCATTTTCACCGTAGAAATCCTCATGGAGTGCTCTTCAAAACTAGGCCCTGCATGGTTATGTTTCGACGAACTTTTTCTGTGCAATTTAGTCCCCGTTCGGTGCAACTGTCTAGCAGTTGATGTGCAAGTACCTGATAGTCATTGTGCAACTTTCCCCTACCCATGGACGTGCAATATTCATTGTTGGCACTTTCACTGTCTAATAGTGAGATGTGCAACCACGTCTGCTACTCCAATCAACTGTCTAGTAGTCGGTGTGCAACTTCCTCCTGTCCCCATGGATGTGTAGTTTTCACTATTTGCACCCTGCCAAAGTACTTTGCCAATGAGATGTGCAACTTCGTTTGCTACCTCGGACAACTGCTTAGCAGTGGATGTGCAGCTTTTCCCTATCTTGTGGATATGCATTTTCACTGTTGGTGTCCATGTCCCAACTACCCTGCATGTGATGTGCAACTTCGCTTGTGCCTCCCAGTGACGGAGCCACCTCCTGGCGACCCCGGGCAGCCGCCCGAGCTCTGCTGAAGAGTCACCATAGAAATTAGAGCACGAAACATGAAGTGATTAGCATTTTCTATGGGCAAATGGCCGCCGGTCGGGTGCCTTTGTGCTCATGCCCGGGCGGGTGAGCTGGCTCCGCCACTTCTGCCTCCTGCCAACTATCTACCAGCTGATGTGCAACTTTATGTGTTGTGCTGACCAACTAACTAGCACGATGTGCAACTTTATCTGTTTCCCCGACCAACTATACCAATGAAAGCATGCAACTCTGCAGCAGTACATGCGCGACTCTGATGTCGCACGTGTGTGCAACTCCCGCGGCCGTGATTGTGCGACTTTGCCACCATGTGTGCACAACCCCCAAAACCATGCATGAGCTACTTGATAACCAACAAGTAAGGGTCAGAACAGTTTTCGAGGGTAGGGTATTCAACCCAAATTTATTGATTTGACACAAGGGGAGCCAAAGAATATTTGCAAGTATTAGCAGCTGAGTTGTCAATTCAACCACACCTGGAGATTAATTATCTGCAGCAATATGATCAGTAGCAAAGTAATATGATAGTTTTGATAGTAGTAGCAACGGCAATAGTAACGGTAACGGTGATAGCAATGATTTTGTAGCAAGTGTAAAAGGAACAATAACAGTAGTAACTTAACAAGAACAATATAAGAGAAATTTGTAGGCATTGGATCAGTGAATTCGTTGGATGATATTCATCATATAACAGTCATAACCTAGGGCGATACAAAACTAGCTCCAGTTCATAAATAAGGTGTAGGCATGTATTCCGTAAATAATCATACGTGCTTATGGAAAGAACTTGCATGACATATTTTGTCCTACCCTCCCGTTGCAGCGGGGTCCATAGGGAAACTAAGGGATATTAAGGCCTCCTTTTAATAGAGAGCCGGAACAAAGCATTAACACATAGTGAATACATGAACTCCTCAAACTACAGTTATCACCGGAAAGTATCCCGAATACTGTGTCGGTGCAACAAACCCTGGGTCTGTTGCCCAGACTGTGCACAGGCACGAGAGCAAGATTGAAGCACCAGCCCAAGTCAGAGTACAAGAACCCAAGAGATTCAAGGGACCAACATGCAGATCAAAGAGACCAAGAATGAGCCAAGGAAGCAAGATATCACAAAGAGAAAAGCCTCCCTTGCCGGGCAGGCGAGCCCGGCAAGGGGCGAGGCCACCCCCAGAAGTTGACAACCAAGACACCCCGGCAAGGTCTGCCAAGGCTCGCGAAGGCAGAACCACCTCACCAACCACTCGACCATGACCCACGTTGTCGATCAGTGCGGTGTCAAGCTGCAAAGTATTAAGTGGCAGCATTCGCCACATGGCAGCCATTTCCTATAGGAGAAGCCCACAGATGACACCCGTCCTGCGACGTGTCAAGCGAACAGGCACGGAGCTGGCAAGATAGCCCGGCAAGCCTTGCCGGACAACCAACGATGTGACGTTAAGCGGCGCATTTAATGCGCCTGTCAGCCCGCAGAGTTAGGTATGATAGCATTGTTTGCTATCTTATCAGTGCGTAATGACTACTTTGCCATTGTGGTTACCCCTTGATCCATAAAAGGAGGCCCATGGCAACCGTAGAAAGGGTTAGAAGGTTGGATAACTCACACCCCCATACACGCGTAGTCACGGCTGCCCCAAGGCAACCCCTGCCGGGCAAGTGTACTGCGCTCGCCACCACCTTTTCCACCATCAATCCACCAAAGCAGGAGTAGGGTTTTACGGCTCATGGCGGCCCGAACCTGGGTAAACTGCCTGTGTGATCTCTGATGTGCTGCCCCACGCTCGTCTGCTCTTTGTGCAACGCGTCGTCCCCCTGCCGAACCAGCAAGGGACCTCTTGGTCCCATAGGTGCTCGTGGTTACTCGCGACATCTTTGGCGCCCGCCAGGTAAGGGGCACGCTTGCGCGAACCTGAAGGCGCGCGCAGCGCGTCATCTTCATCACCATCTTCATCTTCAACGACACCATCGACCATGGCGCCCAAGAAGAACCTCGGTCCTTCGGCTCACCCATCCACCTCGAAGGCCCCGCCGCCCGCGGCCTCCAACGCTGCAGGGGGTGCGGAGGCACACGAGGACACGAACGCTGCTGGGGTAGTGGTCGGGGCAGGCGGCGCCGTCACCACTTCTTCCGCAGCTGACGCAAGAGCAGGAGGCACCGGAGGAGAGCAGCATCGACAGCACCCCGACAGCCACGCTCCCCAAGGTGCTGGTGAGGGAGCCACTCCATCTGCGCCCCTCTCCCCCACCGAGGGGCACAGCCACAGCAATGGCGCTCGGACCGGGGCAAACCGCCGCCCTCCGGCCGCCCCCACTTCGGGTGCGGTCGCAGCGCGCGCGCCTCCCCCGGACGGGCCGACCAAGCCGCTACGCCCAACGGAGCCGCTGGCTGTCAAGCGCCTTCGCCGCACCACGTCCAGGTGGTCGCCTCGCAGCAGCAGCGGGGGCGCAGTGCTACCGCCGCTGGCACCATCAGGAGCAGAGCAACGGTACGATCGACTTCATCATCATCCCTGCCAAGTACGGCTTTGGAGGCCATGGCGCGGGCTCAACTGCTGTTGAGGTTTCCGCCAGCAGCCGAGCGGATGGACGAATGGTGTGCCACCATCCAGAGCCTGCTCGACTTCGCTGAAGCTGGGGGCTCACGGCGAGCTGACCCACCACGGCCTCCCCAAGCGACAGCAATGGCTCATGCTGCTGACCGTATGGAAGGGGCCATCCCCATGGTGCAGTCCTTGCCGCGGTAGCCAGCGCGAGCGCAGCCGCATCAAGACCCCGACGACGTCTCGATGGCTTCTTCCGACCCTCGAGCACATCCAGGCCAACGTCGAGCCCCGGAGGATAGGAGGAGAGGAGACGCGTGCGTCGTCGAGCAACGCCGCGATGACCTCCGCCGGACCGACGGGTACGACGGCCTTAACGTCGACGAGCCTACGCTCCGTGTTGGCGGGTGCCTAGCTTTCGAGGTTGGCTGCCCTGCCTTTACACGAGAGCTGCGGAAAGTCTGTTGGCCGTCCGTTCGCACTTTCAAGCCAGAGATACCTGAGAAGTACGACGGGAGGCTGAACCCGGGAGAGTTCCTGAGCATCTACACCATTGTTGTTCAGGCTGCCGAGGGAAGAGATGAGAAGGTGTTCGCCAACTATTTCCCTTTGGCCCTCGAGTCCAATGTGAGGTCTTGGCTGATGCACCTACAGGAGAACTCCATTTCGTCATGGGCTGACCTGTGCCACGAGTTCATTGGAGCCTTCACTGGCGGTCATCAGGAACCCGGCAGGCCCAGCGATTTGCAGCTTCTCTAGCAGAAGGAAGGAGAAACCCTCCGTAAGTATTTACACAGATTCAGCAAAGTTCATAGAAATATCCCAAATATCCACCCGGCAGCTGTAATAGTTGCCTTCTAGTCCAATGTGTGCAACCGTCGTATCCGTTGCAAGATGAACGTGCAGTTGCCCAAGACTGTGAAGGAGCTTTACACACTGGTGGATAAGTGTGCTCGGATGGAGGAGGGAAGGAAGCTGCCCAGAGAGGAAGATTGCATCAATGTTGATTCAAAGGATGAGGATGAATCAACTAGTCAGAAGAAGAGCAAGAAGCGTAGTAAGAAGCAAAGAGATAAAGCAGTGTTGAATGTTGAAGGATCTGGTACGCCTAGTATCGGCAAGAAGGCCAAAGCTGAGGCCCCCGGCAAGGAAGTTGTCGTGTGCACTGACTACCGGGAAGCTGCTGCTGGCGAGAAAGCCGGGAAAGGTGATGGGCCGTACTACAAGATTCATCGGACCAAGGGCCACATGACCTTCAAGAGTGTTATCAGGTTGAGCAGCTTGTCAAGAAACAGAGAGCAGAGTATGGGAAGCGTGATAAGGAAAAAGGTCAGAACCTTGCTGGCGGTAAGGGCCGAAGTGGTGAAGTAAACCGCCCCGGCAAGCCCTTTCGGAACCAAGGAAAACCCGCCAGAGGTCGAGGAAAGGAAACCTGTGATGATAAGAGTGATGGAAGGGATGAAGAGGAAACCAGTGAGCAGGAGTTTCAGAAGGCCACGGACACCTTGTGCATTGACGGAGGTGCATCTATGCACACTTCTCACCGCCAGCTCAAGCGGTGGGCGCGAGAAGTCAATGTTGTGGAACTAGCACCAGAGGCCCGAAAGCCGCTCAAATGGTCCCGTACGCCCATCATCTTCGACGAAGAGGACCATCCTAGCCGCACCACTGCGGTAGGATGTTTGCCGTTGCTGGTCCCTCCAATAATCCGCAACCTCAAGGTCAGAGAGATGCTGGTGGACGGCGGGGCTGGGTTGAATCTGGTCTCCTTGGCAGTCATCAACAAGCTTCAGATAGGACAAGAAGAGCTAGAGGTTACCGGCACGTTTCGAGTTAATCCCTGCAGGAGCCGTCCTAAGGGAAATATCAGGTTGCCGGTAACGTTTGGGGGAGAGCTGAACTACCGGACTGAGAGGATTGTGTTTGATGTGGTTGATCCCCCTTGTCGTACAATGGAATTCTTGGACGCCCGGCTCTGGCTAAGTTCATGGTGGCATCACACTATGCCCTACAACACATTGAACATGCATGGGCCATTGGGAGTCATTACCATCCCATCAGATGAGAAGGATGCAGTCATTTGTGTGGACAAGATGTACCGGGACGCGGTCGCGGCAGAGGTAGCAGCAGCGGCAGCTCCCGCCAAGGGAAGTAAAGGAAAGAAGAGAGATTGTAGAGACTCCGGAAACAGTCCAGGAAGCATGCCCCCACCGCGTGCACGCACCCGTTGATGACGTGCCGGAGTGTTCTAACAGCAAGAGATCCAAGGTTGTTGCACCCCAAGTGAAGAAGGTCCCGGCAGGGCTGGCTGGCGTTGATGGTACCTTTACTATCAGCGCCCCCTCGATGACAAATAGGAAAGCGCGCTCGTTGCCTTCCTGCGGGCGAATGTCGATGTGTTTGCTTGGCAACCATCTGATATCCCCGGTGTTCCTAGGGAGGTAATCGAGCACGACCTTGCTGTCTGCCCACATGCCCGGCCTGTTAAGTAGAAAGTCTGGAAGCAGGCCTTGGAGAGGCAACAGTTCATTGCAGAAGAGATCAAGAAACTTGAGGCAGCTGGTTTGGTCAGAGGAGTATTGCACCCCACGTGGCTGGCAAATCCAGTGGTAGTCCGGAAGGCTAACGGGAAGTGGAGGCTTTGCATAGATTTCACAGATCTTAACAAGACTTGCTCGAAAGACCCATTTCCCTTATCGCGCATCGACCAGATTGTGAACTCCACTTCAGGTTGTGATTTGCTCTCCTTTCTGGACGCGTACTCTGGGTATCACCAAATCTTCATGTCCAAGGAAGATGAAGAGAAGACGTCATTCATCACACCATGTGGTACATACTGCTTTATCCGCATGCCATTCGGATTAAAGAGTGTCGGGTCCACTTTTGCAAGGGCAATCCAGATTGGTTTTGAGCCACGGTTGCACAGAAACATAGAAGCCTACATGGGTGATACTGTGGTCAAGTCCAAGGATAAAGCCACCCTTATTCAGGATTTGGAAGAGACATTTGATAATCTGTGCAAGATCAATCTGAAACTCAACCCGGAGAAGTGTGTGTTTGGTGTTCCCTCCGGCAAGTTGCTTGGTTTCTTTGTATCCCATCGCGGGATCGAAGCTAACCCCGACAAGATCAAGGACATCGAGCAGATCCAAGCGCCAAGGACAGTTAAGGATGTGAGGCGCCTGATAGGATGTGTTGTCGCGCTAAACAGATTCATCTCCAAGTCTGCCGAGCGCGCCCTGTCATTCTTCAAAATTTTCAAGAAGGTCGGCCCTATGAAGTGGACCCCAGAAGCAGATGCAGCTTTGCAAGAGTTGAAGGTCTACTTGTCCTCTATGCCTACCTTGGTTGCTCCAAACCCCCAGGAGCCGTTGTTGCTATACTTGGTGGCAACCAACCAAGTGGTCAGTGTGGCCTTGGTAGCACACAGAGAAGTGGATGAGGCAGAAAGCGAGCAAAAACCGGTAGAGTCAGAGAAGGATTAGGACAGCGATGAGCACGGCAACGAGAGCCACCCCAAGGACGCGGCAAACAAGAAAGTGGTGCAACGTCCAGTGTACTTTGTCAGCTCCTTGTTACAGGGGGGCTAGATCGAGGTACTCTCGCGTGCAGAAGTCGATCTTTGGTCTCATTATGGCCTCAAGGAAACTTCGCCACTACTTCCAAGCCCATGAGATCACGGTTGTTACTCATTTCCATTGCAAAGGATACTCCGAGTCCCTAAGGCTACCGGCAGAATAGTCGAGTGGGCTTTGGAGTTATCCAGCTTTGGTTTGAAGTTTGAGAGAACATCAACTATTCAGAGCAGGGCGTTGGCAGAGTTTGTTGCAGAATGGACACCAACCCTTGACGAGGAAGTGACAGAGACAGTTATCCCCGGCAAGGAATCGACCCAAGAATGGATTATGTATTTTGATGGTGCTTTTCCCCTACAAGGTGCAGGAGCTGGCGTGCTTCTTGTTTCCACCTCCGGGAAGAACTTGAAGTACGTCGTCCAAATGCATTTTTCCTGGGAAGAAGCAACCAACAATACAGCTGAGTATGAAGGGCTTCTTGCTGGGCTCAGGATTGCAGCCGAATTGGGAATTAAGAAGTTGATCATTTGAGGAGATTCACAGCTTGTGGTGAGACAAGTCAACAAGGATTATCAAAGTCCATTGATGGAGGCATACGTCGAGGAAGTGAGGAGATTAGAGGAGCGCTTTGACGGATTGCAAATAGAACACGTACCCCGTGTGGAAAATAGCATAGCTGATCATCTGTCAAAGTGTGTTGCGCACAAGCTTCCTATGAAACCAGGGACTTTTGTTCTCCATCTCACTCAGCCCTCCGTATCCCCAGCAACAATTGCCTGGAAGAGGAGAAAGTTGGACTACGGTAAGCCTCTCCCGGTAGAGTCGTCCGCTCCCGGTAGAGACCCTGCCGGAAACAACTCCTCACAGCCTGCCGAACCACCCCCTCCAGCCCGTTCCACGAACCCTGCGAACGAGGCTGGTGCTCCTGCAGCCGAGGAGGTGCTGCTAGTCCTTGTTGTCGAGCCCCAGGCTCCAACTTGGGCAAGGCACATTGTCTGCTTCCTCCAAACTGGAGAGCTTCCCGGCGACCAAGATGAAGCTGAGAAAGTAGCCCGGAGGGCCACTATGTACCAGTTTCTCGATGACACTCTGTATAGAAGGAGGCCCAACGGTGTGAAATTGAAATGTGTCTACCGGGAAGAAGGAAAGGAACTGCTGGGTGAGGTTCATAGAGGAATGTGCGGCTCCCACATTGGATCAAGGGCATTAGTTGGGAAAGCATTCCAACAAGGATTCTATTGGCCCACAGCCCTCCAAGATGTGGTCGAGCTAGTCACGACATGTGAAGCCTGGCAGTTCCATTCCAAGAAAACACACCTGCCTGCCCAAGCTCTTCAAATAATCCCTCTATCATGGCCATTTTCGGTCTGGGGGCTCGATATCCTCGGCCCCTTCCCCGAGCAATCGGAGCCTTTGAATTCTTGTTCGTTGCCATCGACAAGTTTACAAAGTGGCCGGAAGTGACTGCCGTGAGAAAGGTGACTGCTCAGCAAGCTATCAAGTTCTTGAAAGAATTGGTGTGTCATTTTGGAGTTCTGGCAAGGATCGTCACTGACAACGGCACCCAGTTCACGAGCCACGTCTTCATGCAATATGTTCATGCCCTCGGATGCAAGATCTCATTCGCCTCTGTGGCACACCCCCGGAGCAATGGACAAGCTGAGAGGGAGAACGCTGAAACGCTACAAGGACTCAAGACGAGAACTTTTGATACGCTGCAGAAGCACGGCAGGCGGTGGATCGAGGAGCTGCCAATAGTTCTCTGGTCCCTCAGAACGACACCAAACCGAGCTACCGGGCAGACTCCCTTCTCCCTGGTCTATGGGGCAGAAGCAGTTATCCCCACGGAACTCATTTAGAGTCGCCTCGAGTGCTTGCCTACGATGAAGTAGCGCAAGATCAGCATCGGCGTGGCGACGTTGTGCTACTCGAGGAGAACCGTCTCCGGGCTGCTACGCGTGCTGCATGCTACCAGCAAGGCATGCGTCGCTATCATAGCCGCAGGGTTCATGCCCGGTGTTTTGAGGAAGGTGACCTTGTCCTTAGGCGCGTTCAGTCCTCCAAGGGTACACATAAGTTGTCACCGAAGTGGGAAGGCCCTTACCGGGTAGTACGAGTCACCAGACCTGGCGCAGTCCGTCTGGAGACTGGAGATGGCACTCAGTTGCAAAACTCATGGAATATTGAGCATCTCCGCAAGTTCTACCCGTAAGGCGCGGCTGTCGGGCCCTGCCCGGCAGCCACCCTTTTGTACAGGCCTTGCCTCAGTTGCATGTAACCCCTTGTACAAAGCCGGGGCGATGACCCCGTGCAAGAGAAAATAAAGAAGCGTTGTGGGGGGGCGGCCCCGACCAAGATTGCATGCATGCATAAGCATTCCAAGATCACTGCATAAGCATTTCATGAGCATTTGCATATGCATATAGATAGGATCGCATCCTGCATTCATTCTCATCTACATGAAGTTACAGGTTCCTGCCGTGAACTTGGCTTCGACAAGGAGTGAGAAGATTGCCCGGCACAGCGATCCCCGGCAAGCTAAACAAATAAGTTCTACCTCTTGTCCATTAGTGTTCTGTAAGGCTATAACTTGTGCATTAGAAAGCCTCGCCTCTCTTTTGGAACTTAGGTGCTCCCATCCATAACTCGAACGCTGCTTCGGTTAGGATGGTCGCAGTGGCCTTTGGCGAAAAGGAGTTGGCGGGGGGGCTGATCCCTCTATCTGTTCCCCGGCAGACGCGTTCTCCAGCAGACAAGAAGGGTACCGGCAAGATAGCCTGCCGGGGAGAACTCGTTTATTTATATTAAAGAGGCATCCCACCTCTGCATGGACATACACATGCACGGGTTCCCGGCAAGGCTCGTCTTTTTCATTAATGTGCTAATACAAGTACAAGCATTACAGGACACAGACATGGACTCGAGAGATTACATTTTTGAATTAAAATTTGGCAAATGCTGGCAGTTTTAAGATTGAAAAAAGATAAGTGTTCCGTAAACTCCTCTCCCTATCCCTCTTGTCCCAGGTAGTGCGGTGGGAAGAGAAGGGGACGGGCGACGCGCCAGCACAATGCCACCCCGGTCCTTGTCAGGAGCTGGCAAGCACAGCTTGACAAGATCGGGAGTGGCAAGGCTGCGAAGGAGGAAGACGTGCGGAGCACCTCGACGGCCCCCTGGTCACCACCTCCAGGGCTAAGCAGGGGGCTCCAGCACAGGCACCGGCAGAGGAGGACGCCGACGCCCAGCCAGAAGACCCCTTGGGGGAGGCGGAAGTACTAGGGGAACGAGCCTTTCCCCGGCAATCGAGAAGACACTGATGACGATGACGGGGAAAGAGGGGGAGAGCCAGGCGGACGGGCCGCAGGTCGCCAGTACGAGACGAACGCGTCGATGCAGTCGTGCTCCTACTGGACAGCCTGCCTCCCGTTCCAGAGGGAGGCCGAGACTCCAGTCCGGCACCCCCCTCGGGAAGACGGCGAGCGGCCAAGTTAGCCAGGGGGCTCAAGGCGCACCACTCCCCACGTTGGCGGGCAGGAAGGTGCACCTCTCGTTAACATTAGCCTGAAGACTTCTAGGAGGGGCAATTCTGGGATTACCAACAATCTCCAGTCCCGCCTCCCGGCCGAGCCTCAAAGGAACCAAGAAGTTCATCACACCAAGGACCAGACTCACTCCCCGAGCATCGGCACCACCGTGTGGCGGTGTTGGCCTCGACCAAGAGCCCGGGGGCAGGCCCCAGGCTCTCCCCTTCGACATCACCAGCGGAAACAGAAGATAAGAAGAGAAGTGCGGGGATGAATGACTCCACCCTCCTCCACCCTCCCTTTTATAGGCAGGACGAGGAGGGCAGCAGCTCCATCAACGGGCGGCCGCCGTCCTCCTCCACCAATTCAAGATGGTCGGACCCTCACCATGATGCTCTCCCGCGCCACGCGCCTCCGTTACCTACACCGTGCGATGCATGCAGCATACGTGGCCGAGGATAAGGGCGTGGTGGGAAGAGTGAATTGGTCTTTTCTACCCCGTGCGTTAAAGTCATTCACGGGCCATTACTGGAGTGGCCCCATGATAACCCACAAGTATAGGGGATCAATTGTAGCCTCTTTCGATAAGTAAGAGTGTCGAACCCAACGAGGAGCTAAAGGTAGAACAAATATTCCCTCAAGTTCTATCGACCACCGATACAACTCTACGCACGCTTGACGTTCGCTTTACCTAGAACAAGTATGAAACTGGAAGTACTTTGTAGGTGTTGTTGGATAGGTTTGCAAGAAAGTAAAGAGCGAGTAAATAAAAGCTAGGGGCTGTTTAGATAAAGACACAACTAAATTAGTAAAGAGCTTTTTGTTACGAGAAAGTTATTTGTCCCTAGGAATTCGATAACTAGACCGGTAATCATTATTGGAATTTTATTTGAGGGAGAGGCATAAGCTAACATACTTTCTCTACTTGGATCATATGCACTTATGATTGGAACTCTAGCAAGCATTCGCAACTACTAAAGATCATTAAGGTAAAACCCAACCATAGCATTAAAGCATCAAGTCCCCTTTATCCCATACGCAAACAACCTACTTACTCGGGTCTGTGCTTCTGTCACTCACGCCACCCACCATAAGCAAATCATGAACATATTGCAAACCCTACAGCGGGAATCCCTCATGATTGCGCGACACGGAGAGCACCATAGGACAGCACCAATAATAAAACATGCAACTCAAACCAATCTTGATCATCAAATAGCCCATAGGACAAAACGGATCTACTCAAACATCATAGGATAGCCATACATCATTGGGAAATAATATATAGCGTTGAGCACCATGTTTAAGTAGAGATTACAGCGGGTAAGAGAGAGGTTACACCGCTGCATAGAGGGGGGAAGAGTTGGTGATGATGGCGGTGAAGTTGTTGGTGAAGATTGTGGTGATGATGATGGCCACGGCGGCATTCCGGCGCCACCGGAAGAGAAGGGGAGAGGGGGCCCCTTCGTCTTCTTCTTCCTTGACCTCCTCCCTAGATGGGAGAAGGGTTTCCCCTCTGGTCCTTGGCCTCCATGGCGTGGGAGGGGCGAGAGCCCCTCCGAGATTGGATCTGTCTCTCTGTTTCTCTCTGTTTCTGCGTTCTCCTCTGGAGCCCTTTCACCGTTTCGTATATATATGGAGATCCGTAACTCCGATTGGACTGAAACCTTCGTCGTGATTTTTTACCAAAAATTAGCTTTCTTACGGTCGAAGAAGGGCATCAACCGCCTTACGGGTGGCCCACGAGGGTCAGGGGCGCGCCCAGGGGGCAGGGGTGCCCCCTGCCTCGTGGCCACCTCGGGCACCGTCTCGCGTGGATTTTTCTTCCGGAATTTTCCAAATATTCCAAAAATAAGCTCCGTCCGTTTTTATCCCGTTTGGATTCCGTTTGATATGGATATTCTGCGAAACATAAAACATGCAACAAACAGGAACTGGCACTGGGCACTGGATCAATATGTTAGTCCCAAAAATAGTATAAAAAGTTGCCAAAAGTATATGAAAGTTGAATAATATTGGCATGGAACAATCAAAAATTATAGATACGACGGAGACGTATCAGCATCCCCAAGCTTAATTCCTGCTCGTCCTCAAGTAGGTAAATGATAAAAAAAAGATAATTTTTGATGTGGAATTCTACCTAGCATAATCTTGATCATATGTCTAATCATGGAATGAATATTAAGACACGAGTGATTCAAAGCAATAGTCTATCATTTGACATAAAAACAATAATACTTCAAGCATACCAACCAAGCAATTATGTCGTATTGAAATAACATAGCCAAAGAAAGCTCATCCCTACAAAATCATATAGTCTGGATATGCTCCATCTTCACCACATAAAATATTCACATCATGCACAACCCCTATGACAAGCCAAGCAATTGTTTCATACTTTTGACGTTTCTCAAACCTTTTCAACTTTCACGCAATACATGAGCGTGAGCCATGGACATAGCACTATAGGTGGAATAGAATATGATGATGGGGGTTATATGGAGAAGACAAAAAAGGAGAAAGTATCACATCGACGCGGCTAATCAACGGGCTATGGAGATGCCCATCAATTGATGTCAACGTGAGGAGTAGGGATTGCCATGCAACGAATGCACTAGAGCTATAAGTGTATGAAAGCTCAAACTGAAACTAAGTGGGTGTGCATCCAACTTGCTTGCTCATGAAGACCTAGGGCATTTGAGGAAGCCCATCATTGGAATATACAAGCCAAGTTCTATAATGAAAATTCCCACTAGTATATGAAAGTGATAACTCAAGAGACTCTCTATATGAAGAACATCGTGCTACTTTGAAGCACAAGTGTGGTAAAAGGATAGTAACACTGCCCCTTCTCTCTTTTTCTCTCATTTTTTTGTTCTTTTTCTTCTTTTTTTGGGCCTTCTCTTTTTTTTGGCCTTTCTCTCTTTTGTTTATTTTTTTTCGTCCAGAGTCTCATCCCGACTTGTGGGGGAATCATAGTCTCCATCATCCTTTCCTCACTGGGGCAATGCTCTAATAATGATGATCGTCACACTTTTATTTACTTACAACTCAATATTACAACTCGATATCTAGAACAAAGATATGACTCTATATGAATGCCTCCGGCGGTGTACCGGGATGTGCAATGATCTAGCGTATCAATGACATCAAAAAACGGACAAGCCATGAAAACATCATGCTAGCTATCTTACGATCATGCAAAGCAATATGACAATAAATGCTCAAGTCATGTATATGATGATGATGGAAGTTACATGGCAATATATCTCGGAATGGCTATGAAAATGCCATAATAGGTAGGTATGGTGGCTGTTTTGAGGAAGATATAAGGAGGTTTGTGTGTGATAGAGCGTATCGTATCACGGGCTTTGGATGCACCGGTGAAGTTTGCACCAACTCTCGAGGTGAGAAAGGGCAATGCACGGTACCGAAGAGGCTAGCAATGATGGAAGGGTGAGAGTGCGTATAATCCATGGACTCAACATTAGTCATAAAGAACTCACATACTTATTGCAAAAGTCTATTAGCTATCGAAACAAAGTACTACGTGCATGCTCCTAGGGGGACAGATTGGTAGGAAAAGACCATCGCTCGTCCCCGACTGCCACTCATAAGGAAGACAAGCAATAAACACCTCATGCTCCAACTTCGTTACATAACGGTTCACCATACGTGCATGCTACGGGACTTGCAAACCTCAACACAAGTATTTCTCAATTTCACAATTACTCAACTAGCACGACTCTAATATCACTACCTTTATATCGCAAAACTATTGCAAGGAATCAAACATATCATATTCAATGATCTACAAGTTTTATGTAGGGTTTTATGACTAACCATGTGAATGACCAGTTTCTGTCATCTCTCTAAATAGATATAAGTGAAGCACGAGAGTTTAATTCTTTCTACAAAAGATATGCCCACGCTCTAACAAATATAAGTGAAGCAAAAGAGCATTCTACAAATGGCGGTTGTCTATGTAAAGAGAAACAGGCAATCCAAGCTTCAAATGATATAAGTGAAGCACATGAAGCATTCTATAAAGCCATACTCAAAAGATATAAGTGAAGTGCTATGAGCATTCTATAAATCAACCAAGGACTATCTCATACCAGCATGGTGCATGAAAGAAAAGTGAAAACTAAATGCAAAAGGCGCTCCAAGATTTGCACATATCACATGAATGAAACGAATCCGAAAACATACCGATATTTGTTGAAGAAAGAGGGGATGCCTTCCGGGGCATCCCCAAGCTTAGACGCTTGAGTCTCCTTGAATATTTACTTGGGGTGCCTCGGTCATCCCCAAGCTTGAGCTCTTGCCTCTCTTCCTTCTTCTCACATCGAGACCTTCTCGATCATCGAACACTTCATCCACACAAAACTTCAACAGAAAACTCGGTAAGATCCATTAGTATAATAAAGCAAATCACCACTCTAAGTACTGTTGTAAACAAATTAATATTTTGTTTTTGCATTGTGTCTACTGTAATATAGCTTTTCCATGGCTTAATCCACTGATAGGAATTCATAGTTTCATCAAAACAAGCAAACTATGCATCAAAAACAGAATCTGTCTAAAACAGGACAGTCTGTAATAATCTGAATATTAACCATACTTCTGATACTTCAAAAATTCTGCTGAAATTATAAAAAATAAAAACTTTGTATAGAAAGACAGTTCAAAAAGAATCAGAACCATTTGACGTTCCAGTAAAAAATTAAAAATCGCGCATTACAGCCAAAGTTTCTGTCCTACACCGTACAAACCAACAAGTATTGTAAACATCCTAAAGGCAAACCTTGGCACATTATTTTTATAATACAATGGAATTGTACAAGGGGATAATTATTTTTGTTGAAAAGTTTCTGTAATCAAGATTCACAAAGTTTCCGTGAGTATGAACAAAGTTCAAGGCTAGCTCCCACTTCAACAATGCTCGTCTTTCTCACTTTCGCTTTTCTTTTTGAAAAAGTGTTTGGTTCCCCTCTTTATTTTTGTTGTTTTTAAACTATATGAAAGCACTCAACAGAAATAAATGACTCTCTAAAACTTCTGGGTTGTCTCCCTGGCAGCGCTTTCTTTAAAGCCATTAAGCTAGGCATATAGTGCTCAAGTACTGAATCCACCCGGATCCCAAGGTATATCAAAGCCAATTTTAATTAGCAATGATTTGTAATTTAGTAGTGAGCACAAAGCAACATATATCATGTAATGACGAAGTCTAACTCTCTTCCTATGCATCGGCATGTCATAAAAGAACAATTCATGCACACAAAGTAAAGGCCAATGCATAGTATAAACAGTTTCTTGCAATTTTATCGCATTGGAAACATAGAGAGGTGGAGATATAGTTCCTCTCTCATAATAATTGCAAGTAGGAGCAGCAAGCACATGCATATTATATCTATCAAAATCATCATGTGCAATGGTAAAAGGCAACCCATCAATATAATCCTTAATAAGGGCAAACTTCTCCGATATAGTGTAGTTGGGAGAATTCAAAAAGATAGTAGGACTATCATGTGTGGGTGCAATAGCAACAATTTCATGTTTAACATAAGGAACTATAGCAAGTTCATCTCCATAAGCATAATTCATATTGGCATCTTGGCCACAATCATAGCAGGCATCATCAAAAAGGGATATTTCAAAAGAATCAAAGGGATCATAACAGTCATCATAGCAGTCATCCTTCGGTAAGCATGAAGGGGAATTAAACAATGTATGAGTTGAAGAGTTACTCTCATTAGAAGGTGGGCATGGGTGATCAATCCGCTCTTCCTCCTTTTGTTCTTCGCTCTCCTCCTCATCTTTTTCATCCAATAAGCTCACAGTTTCATCAACTTCTTCTTCCATAGATTCCTGCAAAATATTAGTCTCTTCTTGGACAGCGGAGACTTTCTCAATAAGCGCATTAATATAGGAATTGTATTCATAATTCTCATGGCAATATTTGAGGATAGCTAAATTTTCAGGTCTATAAACAGCATCATCAAAATCTTCAAACTCTTTAAACATAGATTCAATTTCATAAGCACCCATAAAAGCAACAAATTCTTCTATTTGTTCCACATCATAGTAATCATATATACCATTAGCATAAGAAGCTAAGGTTTTATTATCATTAAATTTGCATGAAAAGGGAAGGTGTGGAGCCTTCATCCTAGAGCAACAAGTATAATCATAACTCAAGCATAGTTGCCTAGCATACCACTTCAATATATGAATTTGATCCCATATAGTTTCCCTTTTTGTGTCAAGCGATAATTCCTAAAGTATTCACGTTGATCCAACGTTACTCCCATTACATAATTGAATGGGGTTTTCTCGGGATTATTAAAGTAGTACATAATATCTTGCACATAACCAGCATCGAGGGTTTCAGGAGGTTCCCCATCTCCATGAGCAGAAAGTACACCTAATTTTTTTGGTATTTCGTGTTCCATATCCATAACTAAAGATAGAGAACAACTAAGAACAGCAAATAAAAATTACTTAGTGATAAAGCAAACAAGCACACACGAGAATATTCACCCCACGCTATTGCTCCCCGGCAACGGCGCCAGAAAAAGGTCTTGATAACCCACAAGTATATGGGATCAATTGTAGCCTCTTTCGATAAGTAAGAGTGTCAAACCCAACGAGGAGCTAAAGGTAGAACAAATATCCCCTCAAGTTCTATCGACCACCGATACAACTCTACGCACGCTTGACGTTCGCTTTACCTAGAACAAGTATGAAACTAGAAGTACTTTGTAGGTGTTGTTGGATAGGTTTGCAAGAAAGTAAAGAGCGAGTAAATAAAAGCTAGGGGCTGTTTAGATAAAGACAAAACTAAATTAGTAAAGAGATTTTTGTTACGAGAAAGTTATTTGTCCCTAGGCAATCGATAACTAGACCGGTAATCATTATTGGAATTTTATTTGAGGGAGAGGCATAAACTAACATACTTTCTCTACTTTGATCATATGCACTTATGATTGGAACTCTAGCAAGCATCCGCAACTACTAAAGATCATTAAGGTAAAACCCAACCATAGCATTAAAGCATCAAGTCCCCTTTATCCCATACGCAAACAACCTACTTACTCGGGTTTGTGCTTCTGTCACTCACGCCACCCACCATAAGCAAATCATGAACATATTGCAAACCCTACAGCGGGAATCCCTCACGATTGCGCGACACGGAGCACCATAGGACAGCACCAATAATAAAACATGCAACTCAAACCAATCTTGATCATCAAATAGCCCATAGGACAAAACGGATCTACTCAAACATCATAGGATAGCCATACATCATTGGGAAATGATATATAGCGTTGAGCACCATGTTTAAGTAGATTTACAGCGGGTAAGAGAGAGGTTACACCGCTGCATAGAGGGGGGAAGAGTTGGTGATGATGGCGGTGAAGTTGTTGGTGAAGATTGTGGTGATGATGATGGCCACGGCGGCGTTCCGGCGCCACCGGAAGAGAAGGGGAGAGGGGGGCCCTTCGTCTTCTTCTTCCTTGACCTCCTCCCTAGATGGGAAGGGTTTCCCCTCTGGTCCTCGGCCTCCATGGCGTGGGAGGGGCGAGAGCCCCTCCGAGATTGGATCTGTCTCTCTGTTTCTCTCTGTTTCTGTGTTCTCCTCCGGTCCCCTTTCACCGTTTCGTATATATATGGAGATCCGTAACTCCGATTGCACTGAAACCTTCGCCGTGATTTTTTACCAAAAATTAGCTTTCTTGCGGCCGAAGAAGGGCATCAACCACCTTACGGGTGGCCCACGAGGGTCAGGGGCGCGCCCAGGGGGGCAGGGGCGCGCCCAGGGGGGCAGGGGCGCCCCCTGCCTCGTGCCCACCTCGGGCACCGTCTCGCGTGGATTTTTCTTCCGGAATTTTACAAATATTCCAAAAATAAGCTCCGTCCGTTTTTATCCCGTTTGGATTCCGTTTGATATGGATATTCTGCGAAACATAAACATTCAACAAACAGGAACTGGCACTGGGCACTAGATCAATATGTTAGTCCCAAAAATAGTATAAAAAGTTGCCAAAAAGTATATGAAAGTTGAATAATATTGGCATGGAACAATCAAAAATTATAGATACGACGGAGACGTATCACCCCACCACTATTGGCTTTACACGACGCGCGGGGAAACTGGAAACCGGACCGGAATCAAGGCTAATGAAGAAGCAAAAGAAGACCTCAAGAGATCAGCCTCTTCAGCAACCCTTGCATGTGCACTTATTAGGCCCTTCCCCTACGATGCTCGGCAACACGTTCGGGGCAGGCCCAGGGGCTTCTTTCGGTGCAACAAACCCTGGGTCTGTTGCCCAGATTGTGCACAGGCACGAGAGCAAGATTGAAGCACCAGCCCAAGTCAGAGTACAAGAACCCAAGAGATTCAAGGGACCAACATGCAAATCAGAGGGACCAAGAATGAGCCAAGGAAGCAAGATATCGCCAAGATAAAAGCCTCCCATGCCAGGCAGGCGAGCCCGGCAAGGGGCGAGGCCACCCCCAGAAATTGACAACCAAGACACCCCGGCAAGGCCTGCTGGGGCTCGCGAAGGGAGAACCACCTCACCAACCACTCCACCATGACCAACGTCGTCGATCAGTGCGGTGTCAAGCCGCAAAGTGATTAAGTGGCAGCCATTCGCCACATGGCAGCCATTTCCTATAGGTGAAGTGATGCGGAGCATCCTACGATCATCCTCATGTACACTACGTCTACTCTCCAAGCCCCAAGAGGACATAAGATGAGACCTCAACTATACGCCATTGGACGCAAGGTGAACTCGCTCCTCTCCGAACCATCACTTTCCACATGTGAGACATAGCTACTACCTCAAATATATGTGCTATGCATGACTAGGAACAAAGAGGAAGACCATGGACAAGATGGCGAGGACACCAAGTGCGAGGAACAAGAGAACGGGCTGACAGGAAGTCACAGCCACCGGACGACCGGTCCTTATCGGACGTCCGACGCCTGGAGATCCCACGTGCCAGATCGACTACAGGCCAAGTCTACAGTGACCAAAACTTCGAAAATCCCCACCAAAAATTGCCCCAATTTTTTTGTGATTTGTTGGTTTGATGAAGTTTTGTTGGATTTGATTCATGGAATTGCTTGGTTTCGAGTGGATCTAGCATTTCCCCAAGTTTCCCCATCTTTCATCCATGAAATCTCCTCAATTTTGACCCCAGAATCTCCATTTTCCGCCCAAAATCGCGCCCCGGATCTCAAATCCTGCGTTGACCCCGATACACCAGACGACCGACGCTTTAACGGACGTCCGGAGCCCAAGGAACCACCGGACGTCCGACCTTTACCGGGCGACCGGAACCCCTAACCCGAGCTGAAATCAGCGGATTTCCGAGCCGACCGGACAGCCGTCCATTACCGGACGTCTGCTACCTGTAGATATCAACTTCGGCTGATTTTTGTTTCGGACATAACTAATTCATCCGAACTCCGATTTTGACGTTCTTTAACTCGTTTTGAAGCTATTGACACCCCCGTTCCCACAAAAATAATACCTCCATCATTTGACACCATCAAAGTTTTGAAACTTTGGCATCTTTGCCTAGGGCCTCCACCATAACTTCCGCAAAACTACCATAGCCTTTTGCAACCTAACCAATTTTGTTCACCTTAGCATTAGTGGTTGTTTGAGTTGTGATTTGAGTCTCCTAAGGTGTTCCGGCTACTTAGGGACGGTTGCTTCTTCATCAACCACCACCACCATTTCCGCATAGGCTTGCCCACCATACATATCCACCACCCCAACTTAACCCAATTTTGTTGAGTTGTGAGTTGTGTCTCCTAAGGTGTTTCGGCTACTTAGGGACGGTGACCTTCAACTCCGACTCACATAACCCAATAACCTCCCACTTCCGCATTGCCTACTTGCATAATCCATCATTGCATTTCCGCAATCCCATTGAGCTTCCGCAACACCACCACCGCATTCCGCTACCACCATTTGACATTTGACATTTGATATTTTGAGTTCACGGTTTTTTTCCGTTTCCTAAGGTGTTTGGGCTAATTAGGAACGGTTCGACATCGAGAACACCGCCACTCATCACCGCCACGAGGTCGTCATCGTACATCACGGACGGTAACCTCGACGACATCATTGTACATTCTTGACATTGCATTGATAACCCCTAGCCTATTTTGCGTCACTTGCCTATCGAGACTAGCCATTTGAGTATTGCCGGCAACGTTCCTTATGCACATTAGTGATCTACACCATCCATTGCATACATACCATATCATATTGGTATCATATCATCTCGTGTGCCTCAAGTTTGTTCCCGCATATACACAATTGCTATCTTGGTTTGTGCATTGTGCAAAGTGGCCATACACAAAAAAAATTAAGAAGAATAAGCTTTTAAGCAAAAGAGAAAGAGCAAAGAAGCTTGTAAGCAATAGCCATAGCGTCATACCACATTACATATAAGATCATCTTGGATCACCTTGTGAGGAACATCGGGAACCATATATACATAGCATAATTGGGATAGAAGTCGTTGCATTTTTGTCTCCTATAGGTTGTGCACAAGTGTCGTATCCGCCTATTGAGCAATCGTGCTAGCGTCTCTCTAGAGTTGTGCAACAAGAGCATTTTCTGTGGATTACATATTTTGAGCTCATTCCTTGGTTGCACGACCCCACTTATCTATCCGTATGTGCGTTTCTGTGTGCCACATATTGCTATTGGTCTACTTGTTTCACTTGCGAATTTGTGAATCTCTTTCAACATTATTGACTCAAACATTTTGCATTAAATTTTTGTGCCACTATCCTCACCGAGCTCCACCATAAGCCTTACTTGTGTATGTGTGAGAAATCGACGAGATCGGTACCAATTGTGTTATTTCCTTGTTACATCATTGAGTGATCATTGATCCATTTTCAACATCGGTCAAGGTACATTTGGTATAGTTCTCTCCTTTCTTCCATTCATATTTGCTCGAGTCTTATGATGGATAGGAAAGGCATTTCATCTCCGGTCTTCGACAACAACAACAGCATGAACAAATACATCACCAAAGCATCAATCTTCGATCTACAATGACAAATGCAAGGCGCACATTCTACCTTGCGAGAGCGCATCGACAACCTCTCCATCGACATTCGTCACTCCGAAGCAAGGAAAAGGGACTACATCGACAACAAGCTTTCCGCACAAAAGGAGGAGGAAGATGCAAGGATGGAGGAGATTCGGACCTTGTTGATCAACCGTTCTTCCCCTTCATCGTCCTCAAGGCGACGGCGAGCAAGTCAATCATTTTCGGAGCACAAAAGTGATACAAGCGCAAGCCGTCCACGTCCACATCTCCATGGCGACCACCATCACGTGTGTGATCCACATCGTCATGAAGGGCAAGTCACCTCCAAGCAACATGTGCACGACGACAACGAACGACATCTACTACGAGCTCAAGTGCGACAACGACACCATCATCATAAAGATGCTCCACAAGCGCAAATGCACAAGTCCCAACAAGCCCTACTTCACGCCAAGTCCAAGCTTCATGAGCAAAAGAGAAGACCGCGAGACGACCACAACCAAGACGGCGCTACGACTACAACAACCACTTCGGCATCTTCGCCAAGTGCTATCAAGGCATCTTCGCCTTTGGACGTACGGCATCTTCACCTACTTCCCACGAGTTCGCCTACATCGACATCTTCAATTACAAGGCGACCAACTACAAGCGAGGGCGGCACTTCCATCTTCGGAAGCCCTTAAGGAAGACGGTCGAGCATGGGAAATTCCCTTCGGCCATGGAGATGACCTACAAGGTGCCACATCATATGGGCCTCCAACAACAAGACGGTGACAAGAAGGTCGAGCAAGGGCCATCCCCTTCGACCACGGCAACGAGCACGATCCTCTTCAACAACATGAAGACGGCGCCCATATTGGACTCATACTCCGAGTCAAGTTACGCGAGCGCGCATGAGACCTTCTCTTTGGTCTCGGACGAGGTGATGTTTCGCCACACCCTACGGCATTCATCTTTGGAGACGTTTACACCTACACCTCTCTGACACCCACATATGACGAGATGTCCTAATTGCCATGTGAGGAGAGCCACCACCACATGAGTGACTCCATCATACGTGACATTGAGAGCATTTCCTATGAGAGGATGAGTGTGACCACCACTAGCCCCACACAAGAGAGCATGCCACACATCCTATGTGAGGTTGAGAGCCATTTGAGTGACTCCACCAACCATATGAGTGAGAGCATCCTTGAGGGAGTGCGTGAGCCACAACACTTAGCGAGTGACACTACTAGGAAAAAGGCTACTAGCAGCGCGGGTAAAATGGCTATTAGCAGCACGAGTACCCGTGCTACAGCTAATAGTTAGTAGTAGCGTGGGTTAAACCCGCGCTACTACTAACAAAGTTAGTAGTAGCATGTGCCACCCACGCTACTGCTATTTCGTACCCGCGCCACTACTAACAAAATAGTAGTAGCGTGCCCATACTACCAACGCTACTAGTATCCTAAATACTAGTAGCGCGCAGTTTTTTCCCACACCACTACTAACTAATTTATAATTAAAAAAATAAAATCCACCAATTCTATTTTATGCACAGTTCCCAGTAAACACTATAGTGAGCACTGTTGGGCTCCTATTTCATGGTTAACCGGAAACCGAAGGAAATAAATCAGCCAAAAAACCTCATTATGCATTACTACTCACAAATGACCACTTCAAAGAACATGCAAGTATCTATGTCATTAACAATTGCAAACATAAGTTTCTTTTTACTACAGTTGTTGTATGTACTATCACACAGTTCCTCATTCTGTTCTCACTCGATAATAAGAAAAATGAAAAGAAAAGATAGAGATAATCTGCCGCAATTGCACTTCGGTGTCATGGATTCAGTATGCCGCTTCAACATCTCATTATCCTGCAGCACTCTGTCGCTATCTTCTACCTATGAATAAAAACAGACCTTACTTGTCAGAGAAGCAAATGTGAAACCTTATTACAACATGTATGCTACTTATTACAACATGTATGCTAAGTCGCTAACCCATAGAGACAGCTAGAACAAATGTGAAAACTTTCCATGTTGCCGAGTAAGTATATGAGCACCCCTCAAAACATCAATTAGCAAGTACTTGACACATACAAACTTGTACAGAAAAAATAACACTTCCGAATTTAATTGGCTTCAAAGATTGCAAGGAAGGCATACTGATGAGCTGCAATGCAATCTTCAATGTTCAGTACTTGTACACGCTATGCTCCTGCGGTGCAACCCCTAGCTCATGTGGCTTCACAAAGTCTACATTGTATAGGACATTTTTTAGCAAAGGGTGAAACTGCATACATATACATCTCAAATCATATGTAGTATGTGTCTAGTCATCCTACGATTGCCCGAGCTTAGAACTGTATTTCTTATAAAAACTTTAGACATGTTCAGGAAACACATGTAGTTAACGACAAGTGTACATATCACCCATTTTATAGGTTCAAAGACAGATAACAAAAATTAACTAGACAAAGTTAGATGACAGTGAAGTCTTCCTACTTATAGTGGCAAGAAAATCTTATATGAATGTGTTATAATAAATAATGCTAACCATGAAGTCTTCTTCCATATAACAAAGGAGTGATGAAAACAAAAAACCTGTAATTCAAGTACGACATGCAGTTAGTTAATTATTTGCATGTCAACAGTTCTAACGTCTAGCTACAGATCTTCAAAGTAAAGATTGTGAACTCTATTAGACATGACTAGATCTTTAGTCGAAGCTCAAAATAAAGTTTTATTGGCACCATGTACTACTTAAGAAGGACCATACGCCCAACAAAAATTAATATCCATGATTATAGACAATATTATAGTTACCTGAATGAAGTTTTTCCTTTCAAATCCATCCAAATTAAGTTGACACTACTGCAGTTATCTGGCAGCGTGCATGTGTTATTTAATTTATATAAAAGCTTCTGTCCACTATTTAATTGTGAAATGAAGTAGTCATACTAACTATTGGTAAATAATATAGTAAACTGGAGCCAAGAAATCATGATGTTTTAATCTGAATAAGTACCGGTGCGACTATATTGCAGTTCTCTAGTCTTTAGCTACAGAAATACTTATCTACCACCATGAATAATTGGCCTTGATTCCTCTCTTTATATTAAAAACATATCCGAAGAAGACTTAGTAGTTTGTTGCCAACTTCACTGTACTGTAACAAACAAAGACAAGGTGATATATTCAGTTCAAGAAAAATCAAGAACTTCAGAAAGAACTAAGACTAACCGATCACAATATATAAAGCTCTTTAGCTTGGATGTTTCTTATGGTCCCATTGCATTACACTGCATAACAATTTGGGCATCATAAGAAGAACTACCAACTCCGATCGCATTTTTTTAATGTAAACAGCAGATTTATTTTGGTGCCGCTGAAACACAGTTTTTTTTTCATTTACTATATTTGCTTGCTTTAACGCAAAGCTACATACAAACGCTGAGATAAAAGGGAAACAAAATTATTTAGTTGTATGTTACTCGATTATGCAACAACCTGACATTGTTGTGCCTATTTCTAGCATCGTCAGTCACCTGCGGTTGGCCGTCACCACAACCTGCCATTGTACCTTCGCTTGTTGCACTACTCCCCTGCAGCCGGTCGCTGCACTGTCGTGCCCTGCTAGTCGCCATCTAGTTCCCTGCCAGTATTCGCCTGGTGCTCAGCCTTGCAAGCCCTGTGTCTGCATGTGCCCTGTGTCTGCATGTGCCCGCATAGCTGATGGAGGACACGTCGCGGACATGTCAATTTTCATCTTGACCTCCGATGGTTTCATCTACATGATGAAATTATTAGATGTTAGATTGTAGAACAAAGCTGGAGAGTGGTAATAACATGGAATATCTATATATAAGGGCTAGCTATAATATACTTGTTTGACACAACTCACACGCCATTGGATAAAGCAAAGTTCAACACCTACTATCATATTCAGTTATTCACTTCTTTTCTTTTACGATTTAGCACGCATCCACTCGAGCAGCCCCAAACTGTGTAAAAGCAACAAATTTTAATCATAATTCATCCGAAAATATATAATGTTTAGCAAGAGCAAGCAGGAGCATGTTTAGGCTACACTATGGCCTAAAAGCATCTTATCAAATTTAGGCTACACCAGTGGATACAGGCTAGTCAAATCAGACTCACCTATTAACCGACTTGGACTACAAATTCCTAATCCTGGTATTATACTCCTACCAACGCAGCTAGATAGCTAGGACAAGTCCTAGTCGGACTCAAGTTAGTATTTTTCCTAATAATCTAATTATAGGCCACGTTGATCACACCTTACTAATTCTGGCCGGACACTAGTAACACAAGAAAAGCACAGGCACGAGGAAGTGAACCCTAGTGGGCAGGATCTTGTGGTACTGGCAGAATCGCTCGACCACGAACACCTGTCGCTGCGGCACTGTGGCCACGCCAAGGTGCGCTTGGGTCGACGGCGGATCGGCGCCCGCGGCGGCTCCCCAGTACCAGCGGGGCACGGGCGCTTGGCCCTGCAGCACCGCCGGGTTGGGGTCCGGGCGGGCGGAGCGGAGGAGGCAGGAGGCGGAGGTGCGGCGCGCGTGGATGCGCCGCATCGCGCGGGTGGCCGCCGACATCGACATCGCCATCGCCCAATTCCCTCTCCGCGGCGGCGCTGGGTGGGGGAGTGGGTGACCTAGGAGCCTAGGAGCGTCCAGCGAGTGGGTGACCAGCGACAGCGAGTGGGTGATCTGGGACTGGGAGGGAAGGTGCGGGCGACGGATGCAGGGGAGAAGGAGAGGGAGAGGCTGGGGATCGCCGGTGGGGAGGTCGCCGGGGTGGTGGGCGGCGGCGGCGGCGGCGGCGTGGGATGGGAGGGAGACGAGGGTTGAATCGGGAGAAGAGAGGAGGTGGAAGGGATCTGGATCGAGGGTTGGGTGTGTTTTTTTTTAGAGAAACAGTGGTGGGTGGAGTGGGAGGGTTGGTGGGGTGATCGGGGGTGGGTGGCGTGGGAATATACTAGTAGAGCATGGGCATCTGACCTGCGCTACAGCTATTCACAAAGTAGTAGCGCAAGTTTATAACCCTCGCTACTACTATGGCAATGTTTCGGGGGGCATGGCAGAGACCACTTAGTAGTAGCGAGGGTTAAAAACCCGCGCTACTACTATCAACTTAGTAGTAGCGAGGGGTAAAAACAAGCGCTACTAGTAAGTAGCAATAGCGAGGGGTATAAACCCGCGCTACTAGTAAGCGTCTGTGTATAAGCTTTTTCCTAGTAGTGTGAGGTAGTTGACACGGCACGTGAGGCCACTATGATTTCTATCAACTTAACCTCTACTCCAAGTGTGTTTTCTTCTTTGGTGCTAGGTCTCCTACATGACGACATGCCTACCCTCGACGAATCCATACCTCCAACGATGACGATGGTCATGGTGGACGATGATGCACCTCCCACATGGTTCCATCAAGATGAAGATCACCACGACTTCGTCTTCGACACCTCACCTATAACAAATGAGTGGTGCTCCAAAGGTAACATAGGTGACGGTGCTTCTCTTGTCCCACTAGTGGACTATCTTGCAAATGATTGCTTGCATGATGATGATCACCTTATGGATTCATTGCATACTATGTCTTCTACATGCTTTGATATGCCACCCATTTATGATGAATATGATGATGAGCATGTTGAATTGCCTAGTTGTGATGCTATGCTCCATAGGATATCATGTGAAAATTCTTTTGGTCACATCATGTTCGACAACCCTTTAAACTTGCCATATGCTATGAGTGAGATCTCCCATATTGCATCGTTTCAATCTCAACATAGTAACTATGCATGCCCCATTAAAATAAATCACATTTGCACTTATGGCATAGATGACGAGATGATGGTCATTGGATTTTGTTTTTCTTGTGATGATATTGCCATGCTCCCTTTACATGATTTGTGCAATTCATCTACTATGCCATGCCATGATCACATAGAACCAAATATGCTTTGTTCGGATGTTGTCAATATTCTCCATGTGATATTTCAATTAAAGCTCATGAGGAGACCCCCCCTAGTTTTCTCATACATATTAGGAGATTTTGATACATCCCATCCTTTGCATGCTTCCCATAATTGCTTGCACCCTATGCATTCCATGAATAACAATGCTCTACATATTTCTCGTGATGCATTACACAATTTGAGTCTCCATTATGTCATACATAACAACAAACCTATCATGATGGATGACATGTTCATATATCACGCATCTCATTTATTTGAGCATTAGATATTTTCTACTAACCAACACATGCATGTATGCATCATAATGGATGATGTATACATATACCACGCACACATAATTTTCCCTTTGTCTTTGTTTTGTCTAGGTACTCACGTATACTCGTCAACCTCTCAATCCCAAGAGTTGACGAAACGAGCTCTTGAGAGCAACGACGATTTGGGATCCTGTGGATTGTCCTTCCCACCGTTCTCTTCGCGCAACGACTACACGCATCTATTCTACTTGGCTCTTACACGGCTATGGGCTATATATCACTTGTTACCTTATGCCCATACTATCGTGTTCACTTTGCATGTTATGCCTATTTCTATGTCTTTGCCATGCAATTGTGACTCTTGCTTGCATCTACACATGATTCCCCATTATGCTACTCATATGTGTATTTGCATGCTTGGTGGAGATACTTGTTGCTATTACCATGTTTTCCTTGTGCTTCATGCTATTGTTGATTCTTGTGTTGGGAGAGTCATGATGTTCCATTGCTATTTACATAGGACTTCTTGCCAATACAATGATGATACCTTCCTCATATCTTGCTTTCATGCTTGTGATATGTCATGTGAATTATTCATGCCCACTATTTGCACACATGACATGATTGCCATGATTACCTCTAGTATGTTGCATCTTTGCACTACTAGCTTGCTTGACTTGATCACTGATTGCTTGCTTTATTGTGTCACCCATGTTCCACTATTACTCGCTTTCTTTGGTTGATGACATGTATGCTCTTGCCTCTCACATGATTTATCTTGATCATTGTATCTTGTCTCCATTAGTGGCATCCCTCATATCCACTTGTATTGAGTACCAACTTGCTATGCTTATTGATCGTGGAGACTTGGACATATTACTTGTGATGCATGCTTGTTTGATTGATCCTATTGTATTTGGTTGTTCTCGCATCATATGCCTCCATACTATGAAATGCTCCCTTGTCCTTTTCTTATGATGAGCATGATGCATACACTTGTTGGGTATCTTACCACACGAATGATAGGTTTTGCATTTCCGCTAACCTCATTTGTTTTTCCGAGTGTTTGTCATGTTCTTTCATTTTGAAGGATTCACAAGGCGATACCGTCATGAGACAATTTGGTTAACTGAAGGCGTACACGATGTGCGACACCAACATTTTTGACATTCTCATAAAGGTGAACTCCTTCCCTTTGAGCCATCCTCAAATACGCATATTGGATGGGTCACTCTTTCATTGTTGCCTCCTTCTTGTTGTCTACATGATACATCTCGCTAACGGAGGAGCGACATTGGAGATTGGCTCTATGGACCTTCACATTGAGAAGCGCTCGGACTTATTGGATGCACCTTCGAACCTCCACTCATGCCACGATGACGAGCATTGGTACATCAACACTCCTTTGACACATTGCACCAACACCTCCATATTTGTTGATTGTGCTCACACATGTCATGCTCATTGGACATATCATACTCACCACAAGTTTGCACCCTATGCATGGATTGACTCACATTATGCTTGTCTTGTTGCATCTATTTCCATGTCATCCATGATATATGAGCTTGTGCATTTCCTTAGCAAATTTGTTGTGATCTTTCTTGATGGCATATTCATACATAATGATCACATTGCCTACCATCAGTTGCATGATAACATACACATATTGAGCATCCATTGCCATATTCATGCTCTTGATAAACCATCACACTATGACATCATTTTGCACCGTGGTTGCATTGATCATATTCACAATACATTAGTGTGCATAATGAATGCTTTTGCTCCCATGAATGCTTTACATCTCATTCCATATCATCTTGCTAAGCTTCATGTGCTTTGTCACGAACAATCTTGCCTCACGGACTCATACTTCCTTAATGGACACTTTGTGTGCGCTAACCATTGTATTTCCAAGTGTCGCTTGTGTTTGCTCTGCATGTATACCACTCTGGAGACACCTTGGAGTACTTGGATTACGCCTTGTCTTCAACTTCGTCCAACTACAAGTCCGTCCACGACAACCGTTTCCATGGTGATGAGGATCACGATCCGAGGTCGGATATTTCCCAAGTAGAATCATTAATATCAATAAAATGGTGATGTTTCATCGCTTGGTTATCCAAATAGATGTTGGGTAAACGATGATCATGTTGGCTAATCTGAATGTTAAAGTGACTCGCTAGGCAAGTAGCATAAATACCGCCATGAATCTTACCCTTGGTCCTGTTAAGGTGTAGGCGACGTGCAACAATAGCTCCTAGGCTATAGGTGTTAATCGTCGTATAGTGCATGGCGTAAGACAGCGAAATCGGGGGCACTAAGTGCACCAACCTTCTCTCTAGCAAGTAAACACTTTGTAATGAATAGAGCAAAATAATGCACATAAGAGAACCGCAAGCTAGTGCCAGTGACACTCGATACCCCTCTCTCATCTCCCACTGACAGAGTACGATAAAAGCCCTCAAATTTTGTAGGCCTAGGCTCTCTTATTTCCCCATGAGAAGGGATCAAGCATATATCACAAAATTTAGTAAGTGGTATCTGACGGGTTTCAGCATATAAATTAAACTGCACCTCATGGGGGTTATTCCTACTTATGAAATGAAAACTTTGCACAAAGGAATTTGTAAGGAGGTGATATTGTTCACACTCAACTGCGATGAAGTTGGTGAGGCCAGCATTGGCAGCAAATTGTGCAAACTCTTGACGGATTCCGGGTCCATCCATGAAGGGGCTATGCGGCCATTCGCATGGCCGCACTTCCGCCATTCTCCGAGTATGGAGGTCACTATCCGATGATTCCCCAATGACTCCCTTGGAATTCTTCTTGGAAGCAAACTTCCTAGAGAAACTCATCTTATTCCTATGAACAAAATTCTAAAAAAATTAGTCTACAATTTTTTTGTCAACAAAACTTCACAAGATTGATAGCTCATAAGCATGCATAGAAGCTATATTGAGCATTCAAACTACTTAGAAATCCAAGAATTCAACTTGCAAGCTCATCTACAGTAGCACCAAGAGTATCTAATTATTCAAAATATAATCCACTAAAGCAAAAACTAATTGGACCAATGAAGGAGTCACATACCAAGTAGCAATCCCCCAAAACAGTTTTCGAGACGGAGCTTCGAGCAAAGAGATCGAAATATGTGGGTTTGAGAGCAAGAACACGAGAGAGAGAGAGAGAAATGGTTAATTTTTTCTGGAGGTAGGTGATGACATGGGCTAAAGGGATAAGTGAGGGGGCCCACATGGGGGGCACAACCCACCATGGCGCGTCTGGGGCTGCCGGCGCGCCCAGGTGGGTTGTGCCCACCTGGTGCACCCACTCTGATGTTATTTGCACTAAAAACTCAGAAATAATTAGGAAAAATCGTATTAAATTTTCAGGACATTCTGAGAACTTTATTTTTGGGTCATTTTTTTATTCACGGAAAATCCAGAAAATAAGATAAACATGGCATTTTATTTTATTTAACTAAGAAAAACAGAAAATAAAAGGTAAGGACAGAACGTAGTGCCTACTAAATTCATCAACTTCATACCTCTCAAAAATGATCCATTAATAAGGTTGATCAAGTCTTATTAACAACCACCTTTGATTAGCATGAAACCGAAGAACTTTCGTAAAACACTAAGTTACCTCAACGGGGATATGCATGTCCTCCACAATAAGTATATCATACTTCTTTTTGGCAGTAGGTAGAGGTAGTTGAAAACTTCCAATAGTGAGTGTCGGAGATTTTTCAATAACATTTATACCATTCACTTGGAATTGTTTCTTTGGAAGGTGCACCGTATGCTCATTACCATTGATATGAAAAGTGACCTTGCTTTTATTGCAATCAATAACAGCCCCTGCAGTATTCAAAAAGGGTCTACCAAGGATAATCGACATGTTGTCGTCCTCGGGCATCTCAGGTATAACAAAGTCAGTTAAGATGGTAACATTTGCAACAACAACGGGCACATCCTCATAAATACCGATAGGTATAGCGGTTGATTTATCAGCCATTTGCAAAGATATTTCAGTAGGTGTGAGTTTATTCAAGTCAAGTCTTTTATATAAGGAGGAAGGCATAAGACTAACACCAGCTCCGAAATCACACAAAGCAGTTTTCACATAGTTTCTTTTGATGGAGCAAGGTATAGTTGGTATTCTCGGATCTCCAAGTTTTTTAGGTACTCCATCCTTAAAAGAATAATTAGCAAGCATGGTGGAGATTTCAGCTTCAGGTATTTTTCTTTTATTAGTGATGATGTCTTTCATATATTTTGCATAAGGGGACATCTTTAAAATATCAGTCAAGCGAGTACACAAAAAGACTGGCCTAATCATTTCAGCAAAGCGTTCAAATTCTTCATCATCTTTCTTCTTAGTTGATTTGGGTGGAAAGGGCATGGGTTTTTGAACCCATGGTTCTCTTTACCTTCCATGTTTCCTAGCCACAAAATCTCTTTTATCATATCTTCTATTTTTAGGTTGTGGGTTATCAAGATCGACAGTTGGTTCTATTTTAACATCATTATCTGGTTCTTTATCATTATTTGGTTGAGTGTCTTCATGAACGTCATCATTATCCTTTTCACTTTCACTAGGTGAATGTTCATTACTAGATTGAGTTTCAACATCAGAAATAGAAACATCATTATTTACTTCAGGAGGTTTTTCTATCTCAGGTTCACTAGAGGTATGCAAAGTCCTATCATTTTTCTTTCTCTTCTTGTTTTTAGAAGGACTAGGTGCATCAGTGTTAATTCTTTGAGAGTCTTGTTCAATTCTTTCTGGGTGTCTCTCGGAATAAAGTGGTTCGTGAGTCATTCTACCTCCTCTAGTCATTACCCTAACAACATGATCATCGGTATTATTGTTCATTTCATCAAGCAATTCTCTTTGAGATTTAGCAACTTGTTCTAGTTTCAGTTTCATATCCATGGAAAGGATGAGATTCAACCAAAGTAATGAACTCTGGGTCGACAGAGAATTCATAATCCGTATCATCAACAAAGATAGGTGAAGTAGCAAACTTAGGATCACATTTTATTCTAGCATTCAAAGATTCACCTTCATTTTGCATAATAATTTCTTAAGATCATCTCTATCATTGCAAGCAAGAAAGTCTCTAGTTGTCTCCTCATCCATAACATAACCCTCGGGTATCTTAGGCAATTCATATCTAGGAGAGCTAGATCTAATAGGTGTTTAAAGATTTTCAGTTTCAAGTACTTCATCGGTTTCAATAATTTCATCAGTTTCAGCATTCTCGATAACTTTAGCTCTAGCAAGTTGTTCATCAAGAAATTCACCTAGTGGCACATTATCATCAAGCAAGGTACTAGCATCATCATGAGTAGCATTCATATAAGTAGCATCATCAATAACTTGCGACGTATCAGAATTAATAGCATGTGGTGGTGTTGCAAGTCTACTCAAAATAGAAGGTGAATCAAGTGCAGAGCTAGATGGCAGTTCCTTACCTCCCCTCGTCTTAGAGGGAAATATCTTAGTCTTGGTATCCTTCAGATTCTTCATAGTGATAAATTGATAATAATCCCAAGTGACTCAACAAATATAGCTATGCTCCCCGACAACGGCGCCAGAAAAAGGTCTTCATAACCCACAAGTATAGGGGATGGCAACAATTTTCGAGGGTAGAGTATTCAACCCAAATTTATTGATTCGGCACAAGGGGAGCCAAAGAATATCTGCAAGTATTAGCAGCTGAGTTGTCAATTCAACCACACCTGGAGATTAATTATCTGCAGCAATATGATCAGCAACAAAGTAATATGATAGTTTTGATAGTAGTAGCAACGACAATAGTAACGGTAACGGTGATAGCAATGATTTTGTAGCAAGTGTAAAAGGAACAATAGCAGTAGTAACTTGTTTGACTGCAGACTTCAGATGATACATGCTGGGAGAGCCGCTTGGAATAAACCCATGTTCATGGAGGTTTTTGCTGTGGCTGCATGGGGGATTTGGAAGGAACACAATGACAAACTTTTTAGAGGGATACCTCCATCTCACGACTCATGGCTGGTTAGGTTTAAAAGGGACTTTGCCTTGCTTGAACATAGATCAAAACATAAACTAGTACCATTCGTACTATGCTTTGTGCAATCTTTGTAACCCAGTAGTTAGCTCTATCCCTTTCACCCCCTCTGCTCCCTCTACCCCCCCCCCATGTAAATGTTTTGTACAAATAACCTTTGACACAACTTCATAAAAAGAAAAGGAAGGTCAGTGGGAGCCTTTCCCACTATCGTTAGCCCTAAAAAAATAGCAGTAGTAACTTAACAAGAACAATATAACAGAAATTCGTAGGCATTGGATCGGTGAATTCATTGGATGATATTCATCATATAACAGTCATAACCTAGGGCGATACAAAACTAGCTCCAGTTCATAAATATAATGTAGGCATGTATTCCGTAAATAGTCATACGTGCTTATGGAAAGAACTTGCATGACATCTTTTGTCCTACCCTCCTGTGGAAGCGGGGTCCATATGGAAACTAAGGGATATTAAGGCCTCCTTTTGTAGAGAACCTGAACAAAGCATTAACACACAGTGAATACATGAACTCCTCAAACTACGGTCATCACCGAAAAGTATCCTGAATACTGTCACTCCGGGGTTTACGGATCATAACACGTAATAGGTGAATATAACTTGCAAGATCGGATCTAGAACATAGATATAATGGTGATAACATAAATGGTTCAGATCTGAAATCATGGCACCCAGGCCCAAAGTGACAAGCATTAAGCATGGCGAAGTCATATCAACTTCAATCTCAGAACATAGTGGATACTAGGGATCAAGCCCTAACAAAACTAACTCGATTACATGATGAATCTCATCCAACTCCTCACCGACCAGCGAGCCTACGAAGGAATTACTCACTCCCGGTGGGGAGCATCATGGAATTGGCGATGACGGAGGGTTGGTGATGATGAAGATCGAAGATCCCCCTCTCTGGAGCCCAAAACGGACTCCAGATCTGGCCTCCCGATGAAGAATAGGAGGTGGTGGCGGCTCCGTATCACGAAACGAGATAATTCTTCCTCCTTGATTTTTCTGGAAAAGTAGGTATTTATGGAGTTGGACTCATGGTCTGCGGGGCCACCAAGTGGGCACAACCCACCTGGGCGCGCCTGAGGTGGGGCGCCCTAGTGGGTTGTGCTCACCCAGAGGCCCCCGCTCCGGTGGTTCTTGGCTCCAGTATTTTTCTTTTATTGTATACAAATTCTCCAAAAAGTTTCGTTCCAATCCGAGAACTTTTATTTCTGCAGAAAAACAACACCATGGTAGTCTGCTAAAAACAACGTCAGTCCGGGTTCGTTTCATTCAAATCATGCAAATTAGAGTCCAAAACAAGAGGAAAAGCGTTAGGAAATGTAGATACGACGGAGACGTATCACTACTATACCGACGAGAGTGTGCACCTCTATGACCACGCGTGTGCACCTTCGTGGTTGTGCGTGTGCGACTATGCGGATGAGCATGTGCAACTCTATAGCCGCATGTATGCGGCTATGCTGACGAGTGTGCAACTCTGCGGTCATGCGGGAGATACAACCCCAACAAGAGTGTGCAACTCTGTGGTGGCATGTGCAACTCCCACAGTCGTGCTTGAGCTACTATGAAAATGAGAGTGTGCACCACCGTGGCCACACATGTGCGACTACGAGGACGAGAGTGTGCAACTCTGTGGTCGTGCGTGTGTGACCATTTGAATGAGAGTGTGCAACTCTACGGTCGTGTGTGTGCGACTATGCTGAGGGAGTGTGCAACTACATGATTGTGCGTGTGCACCTTCATGGTTGTGCGTGTGCGACTATGCGGACAAGTGTGTGCAACTCTATGGCCGCGTGTATGCGGCTATGCCGACGAGAGTGTGCAACTCTGCGGTCATGTGTGAGCTATAACCCCAACGAGCGGCTGTACCACCACATGCGTGCAACTCCCACAGTCATGCGTGAGCTATTATGAGGATGAGAGTGTGCGCCTCCGTGGCCACGCATGTGCGACTCTGATGACGAGAGTGTGCAACTCCGTGGTCGTGCGTGTGCAACCATTTGAACGAGAGTGTGCAACTATGCGGTCGTGTGTGTGCGACTATGCCGAAGGGAGTGTGAAACTCCGTAGCCGTGCATGTGCCACTACGCCGACGGGAGTGTGCAACTCTACGACCGTGCGTGCACTACTAGGCTGACGAGAACATGCACCTTTGTGGTCCTGTGTGTGCGACTATGATGCCGCGTGTGTGCAGCTCCAGGTGTCGCGTGTTAGCTACTACGCCAACGAGAGTGTGCACCTTCATGGCCACGCGTGTGCCACTATGATGACGAGAGTGTGCAACTCTACGGTCGTGTGTTTGCAACTATGCGGGCAAGAGTGTGCACTCTACAGTCGCGGGTGTTCGAGTATGCCGACGAGAGTATTCTTTAGTACAAGAGTATTCTGTTCATAGTCTGAATTCTTTTTCTTAACACCTCATAGTCTGAATTTTTGGTCGTGAGGGAATTGTAATCAACTCAAACTACCTAGTGTTGTAAATTGGGCACCGCTGTATGGGTAACATCATGAATTCCCTCGCCCCTTTACCCAATTGGTTATTTATACGTCTCCAACGTATCTATAATTTTTGATTGTTCCATGTTGTTATATTATCAATCTTGGATGTTTTATAATCATTTTATATCATTTTTTGGTACTAACCTATTTACATAGTGCCAAGTGCCAGTTGTTGTTTTCTGCATGTTTTTTACATCGCAGGAAATCAATATCAGACGGAGTCCAAACACAAGGAAACTTTACGGAGATTTTTTTGGACCAGAAGGAACGTAATGGGCCCTGGCTGCGCCTAGGGGGAGCCTCGAGGAGGGCACAACCCACCAGGGCGCGCCAGGAGGCCCAGGCGCGCCCTGGTGGGTTGTGCCCACCTCGGGTGCCCCCGGACCACCTCTTTGCTCTATAAATACCCAATAATCTAGAAACCCTAGAGGCATCGACGAAATATTCATCCAATCGCCGGAGAGTCCAGAACCACCAGATCCAATCTAGACACCATCTCGGATGGGGTTCACCACCTCCATTGGTGCCTCTCCGATGATGCGTGAGTAGTTCTTTGTAGACCTTCGGGTCCATAGTTAGTAGCTAGATGGCTTCCTCTCTCTCGCTGAATTCTCAATACAATGGTCTCTTGGAGATCCATATGATGTAACTCTTTTGTGGTGTGTTTGTTGGGATCGATGAACTTTGAGTTTACGATCATATCTATCTTTTCATACCCATGAAAGTATTTGAGTTTCTTTGATCTCTTTTATGCATGATCTCTTATAGCCTCGTATTTCTTCTCCGATATTTGGGTTTTGTTCGGCCAACTTGATCTATTTATCTTGCAATGGGAAGAGATGCTTTGTAGTGGGTTCGATCTTACGGTGCTTGATCCCAGTGACAGAAAGGGAACCGACACGTATGTATCGTTGCTACTAAGGATAAAACGATGGGGTCTATCTCTACATAGATAGATCTTCTCTACATCATGTCATCGTTCTTATTGCATTACTCCGTTTTTCCATGTACTTAATACACTAGATGCATGCTGGATAGCGGTTGATGTGTGAAGTAATAGTAGTAGATGCAGGCAGGAGTCGGTCTACTAATCTTGGACGTGATGCCTATATAATGATCATTGCCTGGATATCGTCATGAGTATTTGAAGTTATATCAATTTCTCAACAGTAATTTGTTCACCCACCGTTTGCTATTTTTCTCGAGAGAAGCCACTAGTGAAACCTACGGCCCCCGGGTCTCTTTCTCATATATTTGCCTTTGCGATCTACTTTTTCCTTGCATTTATTTTCAGGTGTATTAAACCAAAAATACAAAAATATCTTGCTGCAATTTATCCTTATTTATTATATTTGGCGTTTGATCTATCAATTTACTACAAATTTATCTCACATTCGTTTGCCTACTTGAGGCGCCGTACCCCGGAAGGGATTGACAACCCCTTTAACACGTCAGGTTGCGAGGATTTGTTATGTGTGTGCAGGGGCTGTTTACGTTGTGTTGCTTGGTTCTCCTACTGGTTCGATAACCTTGGTTTCATATCTGAGGGAAATACCTACCGCCGATGTGTTGCATCATCCCTTCCTCTTTGGGGAAATACCGACGTAGCTTCAAGCGACATCAAAAGGAATTTTTGGCGCCGTCGCCGGGGAGGATCTTCAACATATACCAGGTTCCTTATCACAAATATCATCTCCTTGCAATTTACATTATTTTCCATTTGCCTCTCGTTTTCCTCTCCCCCACTTCACAAAAATTTTCTGTTTTATTCGCCTCTCTTTTTCGTTCACCGTTTTCTTGCCGGATCTGTTTTTGAGTGCAATCTTGTTGTGTAGTCATCATGACTCAAGAGAACACCAAGTTATGTGATTTCTCAAATACCAACAACAATGATTTTATTGGCACTCCAATTGCTCCTCCCGCCACTAGTGCGGAGTCTTGTGACATTAATACTGCTTTGCTAAATCTTGTTATGAAAGATCAATTTTCCGGTACTCCTAATGAGGATGTCGCGTCCCATCTTAATACCTTCCTGGAATTATGCGATATGCAAAAGAAAAAAGGTGTGGACAATGATGTGGTGAAGATGAAATTATTTCCGTTTTCTTTGCGTGATTCTGCAAAAATTTGGTTCTGTTCTTTGCCTCGCAATAGTATCGATTCTTGGAATAAGTGCAAAGATGCTTTTATCACTAAGTATTTTCCTCCCGCAAAAATTATTTCCCTTAGAAACCAGATCATGAATTTCAAGCAACTTGAACATGAGCATGTTGCACAATCTTGGGAAAGGATGAAAATGATGCTAAGGAATTGCCCAACTCATGGGTTAAATCTTTGGATGATCATACAAAATTTTATGCGGGTTGAATTTTGTTTCTCTATCTTTTAGATTCTGCCGCGGGTGGACTTTTATGGAAATTACTTTGGGTGAAGCCACCAAATTGCTTGATAATATTATGGCAAATTATTCACAATGGCATACCGAAAGAGCTCCTACTAGTAAAAAAGTTAATTCGGTTGAAGAAATTTCTTCTTTGAGTGAAAAAGTTGATGCTCTTATAAAATTGGTTGCAAGTAAAAGTGCTCCTATTGATTTTAATGATATGCCTTTGTCTACTTTGATTGAGCAAAATAGTGATGCCATAGATGTGAATTTTATCTCTCGAAATAATTTCAACAACAATGCTTATAGAGGTAATTTTAATCCTAGGCCTTTTCCTAGTAATTTCTCTAATAATTATGGTAATTCCTATGGAAATCAATCTTATAATAATAATAGGAATACCTCTGATCTTGAGAACAATATTAAAGAATTTATCAACACGCAAAAAGTTTTCAACACTTCCATAGAAGAAAAGATGAGTAAGATTGATGATTTGTCTAGAAGTGTTGATAGAATTGCTCATGATGTGGAAAATTTCAAGATGAAATTTTTTGTGCCTAAAGTAGATGAATCAATTAAAGCTCTTTATGTTTCTATGGATGAAAGTCAGAAAAGAACCGTTATGCTTAGAGCTAAAAGAGAATTTTTAGAAAAAGCGTTTTCTAGTGATTTCTTTCGTAAAAGTGATGAAGATCTTAAAATGATTGGTGTTTCTTCTATTAATTCCTTGTTTAGTAAAGTTAAGATTGATGAAAAAGGGACTGGAGAAGAGTCAACTTTAGGTAGAAGGCGTCACAATATTTCGGAGGGTGAAAATCTTGTTGAGAAAATTGATGAAATTGGGTTTGAAGAGGTCAAAACTTTAACTAGTGATGCGCCCACTCTTTTGGATTACAAAGACCTTAATTACGATAGTTGCTCTTTGATTGATTGTATTTCTTTGTTGCAATCCATGATAATTTCACCCCATGCTTATGAACAAAATAAAGCTTTTACTAAACATATTGTCGATGCTATGATGAAAGCTTTTGAAGAAAAATTGGAATTGGAAGTTTCAATTCCTAGAAAATTGCATGATGAGTGGGAACCTACTATCAAAGTCAAGATTAAAAATTATGAATGTTTTACTTTGTGTGACTTGGGTGCTAGTGTTTCTACAATTCCGAAATATTTATGTGATGTGCTTGGTTTTACCGATCTTGAACATTGTTCTTTAAATTTGCACTTGGCGGATTCTACTATTAAAAAGCCTATGGGAAGAATTAATGATATTATTCTTGCAAATAGGAATTATGTGCCATAGATTTTATTGTTCTTGATATTGATTGCAACCCGTCTTGTCCAATTATTCTTGGTAGACCATTTTTACGCACTATCGGTGCCGTGATTGATATGCAAGAAGGCAATATTAAGTTCCAATTTCCTTTGCGGAAGGGTATGGAACACTTTACTAGAACAAGAATTAGGCCATCATATGAATCAATCACGAGGGCATCTTATAGATCCCAAACCAAAGATGACAAAACTTAGATCCTTGCTTTATGCCTAGCTAAGGGCGTAAAACTATAGCGCTTGTTGGGAGGCAACCCAATGAATAAAATTTATTTTTGCTTTTTGCTGTCTGTTTTTGAGTGTTTGCACAATTATGATACTGTTATGATTGTGTTTTTTGTGTTTTAATTAGTGTTTGTGCCAAGTAAGCCTTTAGGATCTTCTTGGGTGATAGTTGTTTGATCTTGCTGAAAAACAGAAACTTTTGGGCTCACAAAAACAATTCTTATTTTTTACCTGAGCGTGATAAAATACTAATTCTTTTTGCAGAAGATTAATATACAAATTGCTCAGGTCGTCCTAATTTTTCAGAATTTTTGGAGTTCCAGAAGTTTTCGAAATAGTCAGATTGCTACAGACTGTTCTGTTTTGACAGATTCTGTTTTCTTTGTGTTGTGTGCTTATTTTGATGGCTCTATGGTTTTCTTTGATGAGTTTTTGCCATAGAAAAGTTGGAATACAGTAGATATAATGCAAAAACAAAATATGAATTGTACTTATAGTAGTGATTTGCTTTCTTACACTAACGGATCTCACGAAGGTTTTGTTGAGTTTTGTGTGATTGAAGTTTTCAAGTTTTGGGTTATCTTACGATGGATGAAGGAATAAAGGATAGAAGAGCCTAAGCTTGGGGATGCCCTAGCATACCAAGCTGTTATCCAAAAATGAGCAACCAACTAAGCTTGGGGATGCCCCCGAGTGGCATCCCCTCTTTCTTATAACGACCATCGATATTTTACTCGAAGCTATATTTTTATTCGTCACATGATATGTGTTTTGCTTGGAGCGTCTTGTATGATATGAGTCTTTGCTTGTTTTATTTTGTGTTTTAAAGTCTTGATCCCTTGCTGGACACACCTATTTGAGAGAGCCAAAATTATGTCATGACTTGTTAGAATTGCTCTCTATGCTTCACTTAAATTTTTATGAGCAATGGACTTGCTCTAGTGCTTCACTTGTATCTTTTTGAGCACGGTGTGCTTTATTATTTTTGAAGAAATGCTCTCTTGCTTCACTTAGATTTATTTGAGAGTTAGTAAAATTTTCAAGAAATTCTCTCTTGCTTCACTTAAATTAATTTGAGAGAAAGAAAGAAATTTATGCTCATGATCTTCACTTATATTTGTTTGAGCTTATGAAAAGCAACACATGAAAATTAGTCCCAAAGTGATAGATATCCAAGTAGGATATAATAAAAACTTTCATGAACATCATTGGACAAAATAAACTTGATTCCTAGTAATATTTTTGAGATATGATGATGTGATATGTGAGTTATGTTGATGAGTAATTATGCTTTAGTAAGAATATTGGTGTTAAGGTTTGTGATTCCCTATGCAAGCACGAAAGTTAATAGTCATGCAATGAAATTATATCCTACTTGTGGTGCATTATTCAGTGTTATTTATGCTTAATGCTTGCTTATGAGATTATTCGTTTCTTGGTTGGTCACTTCTCAATCTTTTGCTAGCCTTCATTTTGCACTAAGTATGATCTCTACTTGTGCATCCAAAAACCTTTAAACCAGTTTTGCCACATGAGTCCGCTATATCTACCTATATGCGGTATTCTTTTGCCGTTCTAAGCAAATTTGTATGTGCCATCTCTAATTTTCAAATTAAACTTCTCTTTTGTGTGTTTGTTTCACTCGTGGAGCGGTGAGGGGTGGCTAATATTTTCCATGCTAGATGCGTTATTCTCAAGATGAGTGTTTATTCACTTGTCATTGCACGAGAGTAAGGCAAAGCTATTAGGGATGCCTCACTTGTCATTGCATGAGAGTAAGGCAAAGCTATCAGGGATGCCCAGTCCCGAAATGAAAAATGAATTTACTTTATGTTGTCAAATAATAAATTCCTTGGAAAGTGTTGGTATGGAAGGCACCCGTGGATACGGTTAGCCATGGAAAGTGAAAGTATGGTTGAAAAAGGAATGAACTTTATTTTCTATTTGGAAACCTCCTATGATATATCTAGCATGGAAAGTGTTGGGAACTCTAAGTCATTTTCGTTGGTGGGATGGATACACCTCCCAAAATGTTTTTATCTCTAAGTTTTTCGCTTTGAGCTTTGGCACCTCTACAAATCCCTACTTCCCTCTGCGAAGGGCCTTTCTTTTACTTTATGCAATTTTTATTTTTTTGAATTTGAGTCTCCATCTTCTCTTACAAAAGCACCAACTAGGAGGCAATATGATCGTACTTAAGTATTGGGTGTAACTAATCTGCATGTGTGTTTCATGAATGGATCAATGGTTGAGCATGATAGGCTAGGGATAACTTATTTTAGCGTTGATATTTTGAAAGACATGGTTGCTTGTTGATATGCTTGAGTATTTAAATTGTCATGTCAAAACTAGACTATTGCTTTGAACAATATAAAAGTCCAAATGTCCATGCTATAAAGAAAAGAATATGATATGACATGATAGGCAACATTCCACATCAAAAAATTTGTTTTTATCACTTCCCTACTCGAGGACGAGTAGGAGTTAAGCTTGGGGATGCTGATACGTCTCCAACGTATCTATAAGTTTTTATTGTTCCATGATGTTATATTATCAATCTTGGATGTTTTATAATCATTTTATAGTCATTTTATATCAGTTTTTGGTACTAACCTATGGACATAGTGCCAAGTGCCAGTTGCTGGTTTCTGCATGATTTTTAAATCGCAGGAAATCAATATCAGACGGAGTCCAAACGCAACGAAACTTTTCAGAGATTTTATTTGGACCAGAAGGAACATAATGGGCCCTGGCTGCGCCTGGGGCTGCCTCGAGGAGGGCACAACCCACCAGGGCGCGCTAGGAGGCCCAGGCGCGTCCTGGTGGGTTGTGCCCACCTCGGGTGCCCCCCGGACCGCCTCTTTGCTCTATAAATACCCAAATATTCCAAAAACCCTAGAGGCATCGAAGAAATATTCATCCAGCCACCGTAGAGTCCAGAACCAATAGATCCAATATAGACACCATCTCGGATGGGGTTCACCACCTCCATTGGTGCCTCTCCGATGATGCGTGAGTAGTTCTTTGTAGACCTTCGGGTCCATAGTTAGTAGCTAGATGGCTTCCTCTCTCTCGCTGAATTCTCAATACAATGGTCTCTTGGAGATCCATATGATGTAACTCTTTTGTGGTGTGTTTGTTGGGATCGATGAACTTTGAGTTTACGATCATATCTATCTTTTTATATCCATGAAAGTATTTGAGTTTCTTTGATCTCTTTTATGCATGATCTCTTATAGCCTCGTATTTCTTCTCCTATATTTGGGTTTTGTTTGGCCAACTTGATCTATTTATCTTGCAATGGGAAGAGGTGCTTTGTAGTGCGTTTGATCTTACGGTGCTTGATCCCAGTGACAGAAAGGGAACCAACACGTATGTATCATTGCTACTAAGGATAAAACGATGGGGTCTATCTCTACATAGATAGATCTTATCTACATCATGTCATCGTTCTTATTGCATTACTCCATTTTCCATGAACTTAATACACTAGATGCATGCCGGATAGCGGTCGATGTGTGGAGTAATAGTAGTAGATGCAGGCAGGAGTCGGTCTACTAATCTTGGACGTGATGCCTATATAATGATCATTGCCTGGATATCGTCATGAGTATTTGAAGTTCTATCAATTGCCCAATAGTAATTTGTTCACCCACCGTTTGCTATTTTTCTCGAGAGAAGCCACTAGTGAAACCTACGGCCCCGGGGTCTCTTTCTCATATATTTGCCTTTGCGATCTACTTTTTCCTTGCATTTATTTTCAGATGTATTAAAACAAAAATACAAAAATACCTTGCTGCAATTTATCCTTATTTATTATATTTGGCGTTTGATCTATCAAATTACTACAAATTTATCTCACGTCCGTTTGCCTACTTGAGGCGCCGTACCCCGGAAGGGATTGACAACCCCTTTAACACGTCGGGTTGCGAGGATTTGTTATCTATGTGCAGGGGCTATTTACGTTGTGTTGCTTGGTTCTCCTACTGGTTCGATAACCTTGGTTTCGTATCTGAGGGAAATACCTACCGTCATTGTGCAGCATCATCCCTTCCTCTTTGGGGAAATACCGACGTAGCTTCAAGCGACATCAGTTATCTACTTGTTGTCCTGTCAGGGATGGGAAGGATATACTCCCGATACTTGTGTTTAAACACATTTTCCTCTCCATTGTTTTGTTTAACCTTTCTTGTGAATTATATGATCTAAGTAGCACCTCGGTGTACAACCCTGTCAGTAAGACCATGTTACTATTGTGATGACATTCCGGTAACCACCGATGGACAAGAACTTTGCCTATAGGCCCGCCTCATTTCAATGAGCAGGAAAATGGTTCTCTTCGTCCCTCACACTTGGTACCAACGATTTTTGCCAACATGACTGACAGGCTATCCTCTGACATGCCTTGCTATCATGATCGCGCAAGACGTCAACGCCCTTTCTACTTTTAAACCACATGGTGGGCCCATAACCCACAGTTCCATAAGATCAAAACCTGACTCTCCTGTACACCCCTCTTTCCAAAGTTATTCCTCATGCTTGGCTTCGTATGTAGATCACGAGCCACCTTCCTAGAGATGATCTATTCTGGTTTCAGCCGCAATACTTCACGCTCTACTTCGGGCATCGAATGATTGCCTACTCGTTTGAATCTTTTGTATCATCGCATACTGCTCTCAATTATTGCCCTGAGTTACAACTTGAGAAATAATTCATGTCTTTTTCCCTAAGTTCACCGTCAGATGCCCAACTTTGTGGAGATGCTTTCTTCTAGAGTTTTCCCTCTTATCGCGTTCGTAGGACGATGAAGATCCGGAAGAAAGGATGTCGACTTCAGCATGATGACCTGAAACAGAGGAATGAAGACATCAATGTAATGGATCGACCTCTTCGAGAAGAGTAACCTAGAACGAGAATATCCATTAGAATTTCATAACCAGAACTTTCCCCCTTACTCCACCTCTCAAATCTCAGAACGAGATTTCTTTTAGTGGAGGAGATTTGTAACACCCCGAGAACCATGCTACATGAACCTCATGCCTAAAGATGCCGTGTCAACAAAATTAAGTTGCTATCCTCACATTGTTTCAAACCAAGCTCAATTTCAAATTTAAAATAAACTCAAATAAATTATTTCTCCAAACAGTAAAACAAAAATGTTCGTTGGTTTGCACAAATTCACTAACTAAGTATCATGTAGAAACCAACATTTTATATAGTATTAAATTACCTCTAACCTATTTAAACCAGTGCCCAAGACTGCCACTTTAATCCATTTGCATTTAGTAAAAAATCAAATGATTTCAAATATTACCCCAACCATCTTATAGTAGTGCCAAATATTGCATGGTATTTATTGAGCCAAATCCCATATTTTACAAAAGTCATTTTGCACCAAAACAATTAGCAACTGAGAGAGATTAAAAAAAAACAGAAAAGGAAATTAGAGCCAGAGGTGCACTGTAGTGTTGGGCTTTAAGTCAAACAGGACCGGCCCAGCCCACCACCGGCACCCTCTTCTACCTCTATTCATCAGGGGCTCGGTGGCCGTCGTGTAGCCGCCCACGACCATGGATGGCCACGCGGTGGCCATCCGCACCCCTACCCCGCCTACAAGTCGACTCGCACTCCTCCCGAACCCTAGCTCACCTCCCCTCATGCCCCCATCTTCCTCTCCCTCTAGATCCACCTCCATGAGTTCGCCCGCCATCGTCGTCGCCATGGCCCCATCATTCTCGCATCCGCTGTCACCCCCGCACCGTAGGGATGCGTCCACGAGCTCCACCGCCGACCGCGTCGTCGTCTGGAACTTCGGTTTGAGCCTGGAACCTCTGCAACACCGGATTGCCGTCATCTTCATCCTTGGGCACCGCTGGCGTTCGCCTGTGATTCGACCTCTCTGGCGCCTCCCCAACCTCCCCGAGCACGCCATCGGACCCGCAGTGAGCCCCTCCGTCGGTTCCCTATTTCCTCCTCTTTGATTTGTCACGGTATACCGCAGCCCCACCGCCAGGGCTGGAGCTCTGCTTGCCACGCTACTATCGAGTGCCGAGGGTGATGCCTCGTATAGCACTTCTGATGAGATCTATGTAGTGTAGCTAATCGGTCGTGGTCTTCGAGGGTGATTCTTCCTTCACCACTCCTGATATGACTCTGTCGTGCATCCCCTCAAGTGTGGACCGCCGAGAGCTATTCCTCCAAGTCCATCTTGACGGTTACATCGAGTGGGAATTCATCGAGGGTGATTCCTCGGGTTCCCCCCTTGCTGTTTTGGACACACGGTTACTATGAATTTACCACAGAATCGTGATGAAGTCGGTTCGGCCCCGAGGGGTACTCGTGAGAGAAATGTGACGAGTGATGTGAAGTTGGGATGACCTAGAGGGTACCCGCGAGTTTTCTACACGGCAGGATCGGGCATTCTTAGCCCTTGCCGTAAGTCCGTGAGACGGGATATCGTGGATCATTGATCGTTACCGCGTGCTCCCAAGACACTAATGATTTGGATATGTGATCCGAGTAGGCCTCTGGCCTTTTCGCACTGACCACCACGCGGGAATAAGTATGGGCACTCTGCATCGTATGTATCAGTTGAAAGCTCTTCGGACGTCCGCGATTGAGCGGCACGCGCCCGGATAGCCCGCGTAAGCACCTGCCTTGTATAAAGAGGTTACTAGGACTGATCCCGGCCGTCCATGCAACGTGCAGGAGTGCAAAGGGCGATGGGCCCAAGACCCCTCTGCGCTTAGGATGTAGACCGGCGTGCTGGCCTCTCTGTTGAGCCTAGGTAGGACCGCGGTGTGTTGATCGGCCGAGGCCGGTCATGACCTGATGGTGTGTCCGGCCAGAGTTGATCGAGAGTGTTGGGTAAGTTTGTGCACCCCTACAGGGAAGTATTATCTATTTGAATAGTCGTGTCCACGGTAACGGACGCTCGGGGTTGTGTCCGGATCGATACAACTAGAACTGAATGCTGAGGCATGAAATGGGAATGATGGCTCCGGGATTGCTTATCGCAAGGAGTCGAGGAAGTGATCTCTGGGCTATGATACAACATACTTACAACTATTATAATATGTTACTCTTATCTCTTTTGATGCTGCAAGATGCTTGAAGATGCTAGTCTTCGATAGGCTAGGCTTTTCCTTTTCTCTTCTGGCATTCTGCAGTTCAGTCCACAGATACAGCCCATTCCTTTGATACAAATGCATACTTAGTTTAGATCTCACGTAAGTCTTGCGAGTACTTTGGATGAGTACTCATGGTTGCTTGGCTACCTCTTTTCCCCTATACCCGATTGTTGCGATCAGATGATGGATCCAAGGAGCCAGATGCTACCACCGCCGCCGACTACTACTACCCCGAGAGTGCCTACTACTACGTGGAGACCGCCGACGGCCAGGAGTAGTTAGGAGGCTCCCAGGCAGGAGGCCTTTTCAGTCGATGCTACTTTTGTGCTAGCCTTCTTAAGGCAAACTTGTTTAACTTATGTTTGTACTCAAATATTGTTGCTTTCGCTGACTCGTTTGTATTCGAGCTTATGTATTCGAGCCCTCGAGGCCCCTGCCTTGTAATATGAAGCTTGTATGACTTTAATTTGTGCCAAGAGTTGTGTTGTGATATCTTCCCGTGAGTCCCTGATCTTGATCGTACACGTTTGCGTGTATGATTAGTGTACGATTGAATCGAGGGCGTCACAAGTTGGTATCATAGCCAACTGCATGTAGGTAGCCCCCTTTCTAACTCCTTGGCCAAAGTTGAGTCTAGTCTTTGGAAAACTATTACTAACATTGTTGTGTGGCTTATGGGCCCACATCACAATTGGGTGGTATTAGGATCTTTTATTCCTCGTCTTTACTCTGGGATTCTGATCTCCCTTCTATTCAGGTTAAAGATTTAAACCCTAAATTTAGGTTCTCGTAAATACTTCCTTCCAGAGAGCCCCTCATTCAAGACAATGGCTTGATTCACCAAAAGATTTTGAAGATACTCTTCGATGTTTCCTGAGACCCTTGTGCCCATCGCTGTTGCAATTCCCTACCACCGATACATCCTTATGTAAAACTTCATACACTTGCCTTTCGTACGTTCATTCCCAATTTCTCTTGTTATCACAAGATGCCTTGAAATACTCTCCGTTGTTCCGAGAACCCTTTGAGCTACTGCCTTGCATGAGCTGGTTCTCGGCAAATCAAACCTTAATTGATTGTTGATCTATGCATATTCAACTTACTTATCTTTTGATCAGAGCATCTGCTTCCGATCCCCCGATTTGGAAATCGTAATTTCTTTGTATTTAAACTTTGAAATTATACAGATATTTCTATAATCCGATGTCTTTGCATTATTTCTTCTTCTGGTTGAACATCAATACTCACATCAAATTCTTTGCGGCCCGCCAGATCCTTTGCTGGATTATTATCCACCATTCCTGCATAATCTCAAAACCTTGAGTTCTTCCCCCGATACATAATGCCTTTGGTAAATTGTATCCCCTGCTTTTGTCAACCATGCTCTGCTTCCGAGCTTGAGCTATCTACCCCTGAAGTTTGTGGTATATGTTCCTAAGATTCCCCTATGGTTTGAACCTATGCCTTCCGTAATCTGTGTGAACCCGAGAGTTTTCACGAGTCATACTCTTCTGGTGTTTTCCAAGTAAAATTTCAACACTACAACTTCATTGAAAGCGGGGAGTGAATGAAAGGTTATGCATTGAAGAAGTGGGAGTCAACCTTGAACCTTTGTGTTCATGCCATGGACCCGATGTGGAACTTATCATGGAAGCTTCTTACAAAATATTTAATCATTTCAATAATGCTTCCGGTGTCATTAAATTGGATCCCTTGCAGTTATGGTCCCAACCATGCTAACCTTATTCAATATATCTGAAAGGAATCAATTCCAGTCCTTGTCTATTTTTGACAAGGTTAAAGTATCTGCTCGCAAGTCAATGGTCCAGTTCAGTTTCTATTCCATTCTACCTTCGAGTTTTACACTCTGGTATCTCAAAAATATCACGGAACTACATAACTTCTTATGAGTTCTCCATCAGCTATTATTTCTCACCTATTCCATTTTTCCACGGGTCTTGAGTTGTTAGTCACTCGAGGACACCCATAAATAAATCGATTCCGCGCTGTGATTCAACAACTCTTATCAATCTTCATTACTTACGAGTTTGTACTCGATCATGTCATTCCTAGTTGATTGACTACATCATCATCGTCATGCTAAAGCTTGACCATGCTACCTATGTCCTTCATCCCCGGAACACAATTCCAACAGTGCACTAAGCTTACATCGAGTTTTCAACATCATGTTGGTTGTCGTGAAAGGCGATTTCGATTCCGAGCTTGCAATCTTATCTGTGGTTCTGCTAACTTTTCGCTTCACCCTTCCTTTTGCTCGATGTCATCGATGATCGATTGCATCTTCATGAAACCTCTCGACAAATTGTGACGCCCGGATAATTAAGCTACAGTAATTCCATGCTAATGATGCCACATCACCTCGATTACTGTTGATGATCTCGCGTTAGTTTAAAAACCGACTCAAATTCAAATTTGAATTAAAGGCAAACATCAAAGTTTTCAAACATTAAAACTAAAATGTTCAAGATGGGTCAAATAAATCATGAGTAATTATGGTGGAGAAACCACATTTTGATAAAATAGTTAGATGCTAAAAAATAAACAAAACAATAACAAAAACAAATAATAAAATGCCTTTTGAGTTTTGTAAAAAAATAACTATTTTATTTTGTTTAAGAATTAATGTGGTTGTAGTATGTTTGGTTATACTAGTTTAGGAGCTACCTCTACATATTTTTTTAATTACAAGCAAAGTAAAAACAGTAAAGAAATGAATGAACGGAAGCAAAAAGAAAAGCGATCAAAAATAAAAACACGGGCAAGGCACCTTTCCCACTGGGCCGTTTGACCCACCTGGCCACTAGCAAGCCGACCCACCCACTCCCCTGGCCTACTTAGGCTGGCCTCCCCCACCTAACCCTAAATCCCCTCCCACTTCTCCCCAATCCTCTCACCCCCTCCCACGATCTGGATCGGGCCGCCGCCCTGGCTCCGCAGGGCGCCGTGTTCGAGCCCCGCGCCGCCCGACGCCCCGGCTACGGTGGACGAGCCGCCCGCAGGCGACGACCCCCCTTGCACCCATGCCACGGCCTCCTCGCCTCGACGCCGCGGTTCCGACGTCGTCGCCGGTGTTGCCTCGCCGGACGACCCCGACCTCATCATCGCCGTCCGTCTACCTCAGGCCCTCCCCGAGCACGCGAATGCACAACGACAGGCTTGATGTGAGCCTCTTCCCTCCCTCGCGCCTTGGTCGCACTTGCCGCGACCCATGTCCACAGCACGCACGCGCACACCGCCCCATACACGCGTCGAGTCGTGCCCCGAACGCCACGCCTCGCTCACCCGTCGGCCGAGCACGGCTGGCCCCTCACTGCTCCCACTTCCCCCCCGCTAGCGCCACGAGGTCACCGTCCGCACCGGCGCGCTTGCACACCTCGACCATGCACTGCTCCTCGAGCTGCTGCTGCTTTGCCGCGCCCTGCCTGCCGAGCCCGCGTCCCGCGGCCTAGCCGCCTTGCTCCGCCGCGTGCACGCCGCACGCACCCGCGCCCTCGACGCGGCCTCTCCTGCCGTGCTGCTCGGCGCAACCGCGCCTCCCCTCGCCCTCCAGCCGCTGCCCGCTGAGGCTCCCTCGCCGCGCTATTGTGGCCGGCCGGCGAGCCTCGCCATGGCCACAGCCTCACCCAGCGCCATGGCGGGCAACGCCCCGCCCGCACCCATCGGGTTCGCCCGCTAGCGCCCAGCGCTCGCTCGGGTGACACCCGCACCCGAGCGCCCAAACCCAATAGGCCTTTGGCCCTATGACAAGTGGGGCCCAGCCCCTGAACTTAAAAAAGGTTTAAAAATAATAATAAATAAAAATATTAATTAATTAATTAAAGAATTAATTAACTTAGTTAATTCTGTATTAGATTAATCTAATCACTAATTAACCTAATTAACTATTAGTTAATTAATTAGAGTATGACAGGTGGGTCCCACACGTCAGTTTGACCCAGTCAACACCCTGTTGACTACTGACGTCAGCAAACACTATTCTGGATAAGGTTGAATTAAATTAATTAAATAAATTCTAAAAATGATTTAAAACTTTAGAAAATCATATAAAATAAACCGTAGCTCGGATGAAAATACTTTGTACATGAAAGTTGCTCAGAACGACGAGACGAATCCGGATACGCAGCTCGTTCGTCCGCCACACATCCCTAGCATAGCAAACACGCAACTTTCCCCCTCCGGTTCATCTGTCCGAAGACGTGAAACACCGGGAATACTTTTCCGGATGTTTCCCCCCTTCGTCGGTATCGCCTCCTACCGCGTTAGGGCACACCTAGCACCGCTCATTGTACTGTCATGCATCGATATGCATATGTTTGCATTATATTTATTGTTTCTTCCCCCTCTCCTCTCGCTAGACACCGAGACCAACGCCGCTGCTACCCAGTACGACTACGGTGTTGACGACCCCTCCTTGTCAGAGCAACCACGCAAGCCCTCCCCCCCCTTCATCACCAGATATCTCCTATTCTTCTCTATACTGCTTGCATTAGACTAGTGTAGCATGTTACTGCTTTCGGTTAATCCTATTCTGCTGCATAGCCTGTCATTGTTGCTACAGTACCCTTACCTGCTATCCTGCTGCTTAGTATAGGATGCTAGTGTTCCATCAGTGGCCCTACACTCTTGTCTGTCTGCCATGCTATACTACTGGGCCGTGATCACTTCGGGAGGTGATCTCGGGCATATGTTATATACTTTATACTGTTACATTACTTATGATACTGTTCGGAGATGGGGGCTGAAGGGGCAGGTGGCTCCATCCTGGTAGAGGTGGGCCTGGGTTCCCGACGGCCCCCGACTGTTACTTTGTGGCGGAGCGACAGGGCAGGTTGAGACCACCTAGGAGAGAGGTGGGCCTGGCCCTGGTCAGCATTCGCGGATACTTAACACGCTTAACGAGATCTTGGTATTTGATCTGAGTCTGGCCACTGGCCTATACGCACTAACCAACTACGCGAGAACAGTTATGGGCACTCGACGTCGTGGTATCAGCTGAAGCCTTCGTGACGTCAGCGACTGAGGGGCGCGCGCCGGATTGGACTGGAACGCCTGCTAGGCTAGGTCTGCTTCCGGCTGCGTTCGCAACATGCAGGTGTGCAATGGGCGATGGGCCCAGACCCCTGCGCCATAGGATTTAGACCGGCGTGCTGACCTCTCTGTTGTGCCTAGGTGGGGCTGCGACGTGTTGATCTTCCGAGGCTGGGCATGACCCAGGAAAGTGTGTCCGGCCAAATGGGATCGAGCGTGTTGGGTTATGTGGTGCACCCCTGCAGGGAAGTTTATCTATTCGAATAGCCGTGTCCCTCGGTAAAAGGATGACCCAGAGTTGTACCTTGACCTTATGACAGCTAGAACCGGATACTTAATAAAACACACCTTCCAAGTGCCAGATATAACCCGGCGCTCTCACACAGGGCAACAAGGGGAGGATCGCCGGGTAGGATTATGCTATGCGATGATACTTGGTGAACTTACCATCTACTCTCTTCTACATGCTGCAAGATGGAGGCTACCAGAAGCGTAGTCTTCGACAGGACTAGCTATCCCCCTCTTATTCTAGCATTCTGCAGTTCAGTCCATCGATATTGGCCTTTACACAGATAACCATGCATATGTAGTGTAGCTCCTTGCTTGCGAGTACTTTGGATGAGTACTCACGGTTGCTTTTCTCCCTCTTTTCCCCCTTTCCCTTCTACCTGGTTGTTGCAACCAGATGTCGGAGCCCAGGAGCCAGACGCCACCGTCGACGACGACTCCTACTACACTGGAGGTGCCTACTACTACGTGCAGGCCGCTGACGACGACCAGGAGTAGTTTAGGAGGATCCCAGGCAGGAGGCCTGCGCCTCTTTCGATCTGTATCCCAGTTTGTGCTAGCCATCTTATGGCAACTTGTTTACTTATGTCTGTACTCAGATATTGTTGCTTCCGCTGACTCGTCTATGATCGAGCACTTGTATTCGAGCCCTCGAGGACCCTGGCTTGTATTATGATGCTTGTATGACTTATTTATTTTTAGAGTTGTGTTGTGATATCTTCCCGTGAGTCCCTGATCTTGATCGTACACGTTTGCGTGTATGATTAGTGTACGATTGAATCGGGGGCGTCACACAAATGTGTCATGGTCATCGTCAACATTCTGAGCTATTCCAGGATATCAATCGAATTCATGTTGAGAAATACCATCCTTGCCCCTCGATAATTTGTGTTATCATCAGCAACACTATCGCCTTCCCTCCAACACAAACTTGTTCATGTTTTGTGTTATACCTTGAGTTCCTTGCTATCCAACTTATGCTATGTTCTAACTTGGTGTATTACCATCCTTTATGTCAAGAATGTTGTGAGAATTTTTCCACCTCTTAAGGATTCTGTTACAAGTGGTACTTCTTGCCATCTCCTTTCATTTCTTTGTCCCCGACTCCCCGTGTTGTTTCTAACCGGAATAACAACAAGTGAATGTTAATGCCTGGATTAAGTACTTCTAGCAACCCTATTGCTTTGAAGTTAATGATTGATAATTTCATGCTTGGGGTGCTGGCTATTGAATCAACATTCTAACACTGATCGTGCTACCTAGTCCAGATTTCCAGGTGCACTTTCGATCAATGTTTAATTGTGGATATTGCCTTCAAACATACTTCATTATATACCATGGTGTGTCCAATGCTATCACCTTATTCACTTAACTGTGGAAATCCATATTTATGGGAACCTCGATGAATTGTTGTTGAGCCCGTCGGCCACATCCCCATCTTTTCCATGCTGAAATCGTATGACTTATTTTATAAGTTGTTCCTGATGGATCCTTTGTGAACCCAAAGTCTGACCTTTACCTGATGACCATGTCAATGCTATCCCGAAGCATGTCTGTAGTACTCCGATCATCATCAAAAACATTTAAAGCGCAATGCTAAATATTTCTTGGTCAATTATGCTAGCACTGTTGTATGGGTAACATCATGAATTCCCTCGCCCCTTTACCCAATTGGTTATCTACTTGTTGTCCTGACAGGGATGGGAAGGATATACTCCTGATACTTTTGTTTAAACACGTTTTCCTCTCCATTGTTTTATTTAACCTTTCTTGTGAATTATATGATCTAAGTAGCACCTCGGTGTACAACCTTGTCAGTAAGACCATGTTACTATTGTGATGACATTCTGGTAACCACCGATGGACAAGAACTTTGCCTATAGGCCCGCCTCGTTTCAACGAGCAGGAAAATGGTTCTCTTCGTTCCTCGCCCTTGGTACCAACGATTGTTGCCAACATGACTGACAGGCTATCCTCTGACATGCCTTGCTATCATGACCGTGCAAGATGTCAACGCCCTTTCTACTTTTAAACCACATGGTGGGCCCATAACCCACAGTTCCATAGGATCAAAACCTGACTCTCCTGTACACCCATCTTTCCAAAGTTATTCCTCACGCTTGGCTTCGTATGTAGATCACGAGCCACCTTCCTAGAGATGATCTATTCTGGTTTCAGCCGCAATACTTATTCCGTTGCTCTGAACCCCCCTTTCACGCTCTACTTCGGGCATCGAATGATTGCCTACACGTTTGAAACTTTTGTACCATCGCATACTGCTCTCAATGGTTGCCCTGAGTTACAACTTGAGAAATAATTAATGTCTTTTTCCGTGAGTTCACCGTCAGATGCCCAACTTTGTGGAGATGCGTTCTTCCAGAGTTTTCCCTCTTATCGCGTTCGTAGGACGATGAAGATCCGGAAGAAAGGATGATGACTTCGTCATGATGACCTAAAATAGAGGAATGAAGACATCAATGTAATGGATCGACCTCTTCGAGAAGAGTAACTAAGAACGAGAATATCTGTTAGAATTTCGTAACCAGAACTTCCCCCCTTACTCCACCTCTTAAATCTCAGGACGAGATTTCTTTTAGTGGAGGAGATTTGTAACACCTCGAGAATCGTGCTACAAGAACCTCATGCCTAAAGATGCTGTGTCATCATAATTAAGTTGATAATCCTCACGTTGTTTCAAACCAAACTCAATTTCAAATTTAAAATAAAGTCCAATAAATTATTTCTCCAAACAGTAAAACAAAAATGTTCGCTAGTTTGCAAAAAATCACTAACTAAGTATTATGTAGAAACCAACATTTTATATAGTATTAAATTACCCCTAACCTATTTAAACCAGTACCCAAAACAACCACTTTAATCCATTTGCATTTAGTCAAAAATCAAATGATTTCAAATATTACCCCAGCCATTTTATAGCAGTGCCAAATATTGCAGGGTATTTATTGAGCCAAATCCCATATTTAAAAAAATTAATTTTGTACCAAAACATTTAGCAACTAAGAGAGATTAAAAAACAGAAAATGAAATTAGAGAAGGCCAGAGGTGCACTGCACTTCTGGGCTTCAAGTCAAACAGGACCGGCCCAGCCCACCACCGACACCCTCTTCTACCTCTATTCATCAGGGACTCGGTGGCTGTCGTGCAGCCGCCCATGGCCATGGATGGCCTCCCGGCGGCCATCCGCACCCCTGCCCTGCCTACAAGTCGACCGACGCCCCTCCCAAACCCTAGCTTGCCTCCCCTCGTGCCCCCATCTTCCTTTACCTCTGGATCCACCTCCGCAAGTTCACCCGCCGCCGTCGTCGCCATGGTCCTGTCGTTCTCGCGCCCGCTGTCACCCCTGCATCGTAGGGATGCGTCCACGAGCTCCACCGTCGACCGCATCGTCGTCTGCAACTTCCGGCTCGAGCCAGGAACCTCTGCGGTGCCGGATTGCCATCATCTTCATCCTCGGGTACCGTCGGTGTTTGCCTGCGATTCGATCTCTCCGGAGCCTCCCCAACCTCCCCGAGCACGCCATCGGACCCGTAGTGATCCCCTCCGTCGGTTTCCCCTTTCCCCCGCTTTGATTTGTCGCAGTATACCGCAGCCCCACCGCCAGGGCTGGAGCTCTGCTCGCCACGCTCTGCATCGCCCCTGGCCGCGCCCCACGCGTGAGCCGCCACAGCCTGGTCGCGCCCATGTGCCCGCGCGTGCCCGCCCCTGTGCTTGCCGAACTCACGTGCCGCCCACTACCGCCTGCTGCTTCTACTGCCGCTGCTGCTTCGCTGCTCCGTTGCTTGTTCTGCTGCTGCTACTGCGCTAGCCGCTGCTCTCTGCTGCCACGTGCACTGTCGCTGCTACTGCGAGGCGCCCGCCTCCGCCGCCATGGCTAGTCGCCCCGCCTCCACCCGCCGTGGCCGACCACCCTGCCGTCGCCCGCTGCGTCGCGTCCATCTCCGCGCCCGCCCTCGCTCGGCCACAGCCTGGCTAAGCCAGGCCGTCCTCCGTCGCCTGCCGCGTTGCCGACGGGCGCCCGTAGCGCCTCCGACGTGCCTCCGTCGTGGCCAGAAGCCACCGGTGTTTAACCATCGGTCTCGCTAACCCCCCCCTCGCTAATGAACCCCCCTCTCTAACCCACTAACATCGGGGACCCACCACCCCAATTGACCAGTTAGTGAATTAAAAAAGCTGTTAAACTAATAGTAGAGTATGATATGTGGGTCCCCTATGAATTAAACAGATTTAATTAAAATCTAGTAGCTACGAGTCAATGACAGGTAGACCCCACCAGCCATGTTGACTGGTCAACTATGACCTTTGACCTACTGACTCAACAGTCAACGGGCCCACATGTCAGCCTCTATGGCTAGACAACCACTAGGTACACATAGTTTCTCCTATTTAATTTCGAATCAAATGAATTACAGAAATTTCAGAGAAACATTAAAACTTTGGAAATTCATATAAAATAATCTTTAACTCGGATAAAAATATTTTATATATGAAAATTGCTGAGAAAACATGACGAATCCGAATATGCCATCCACATACCTGTCACATGCCTCTAACCTAGCGAACATGGATCCGTCCCCTTCGTTTCATCTGTCCGAAAAATGCAAAACACTGGGAAAACTTTCCCGGATGTTTCCCCCTTCGTCGGTATCGTGTAGCACTGCGTTAGGTCACCCTTACCATAGCTTGCGGTCATGTCATGCTTTATGTTGCTTTGTATGCCTGTTATTTATTGTTTCTTCCCCTCCTTCCTCTCCGGTAGACCCCGAGACCGTTGATGCTTCAGTGTTCGACTACGGCTACGCTTGCGAAGATTCCTTTCATCTACAGAGCAACCAGGAAAGCAAACCCCTCTTGATCATTCTGATATAGCCCATTTCTTTCCCTCTCATGCTTGCATTAGAACTGCTACTGCTTTTGTATGATCCTGTTCTGATGCATAGCATGATTTTGTAACTTGCAATTGTTAACTTACTTGTTTATCCTAAACTACTTAGTGTAGGTTGGTTAGTGATCCACCAGTGACCCCTCACCTTGTCCCAGTTGCCCCGCTCGTTGACCGATGACTCGATCAACATGATCCACATCCAGAGCCCGACACATCACATCACACCCCCTTAGTTGTACAACTCTGCACAACTACTATCGAGTGCCGAGGGTGATGCCTCATATAGCACATTTGATGAGATCTTTGTTGTGTAGCTAATTAGTTGTGGTCTTCGAGGGTGGTTCCTCCTTCACCACTCCCGATATGACTCTGTCGTGCAGCCCCTCAAGTGTGGACCATCAAGGGTGATTCCTCCAAGTCCATCTTGACGGTTACATCGAGCGGGAATTCATCGAGGGTGATTCCTCGGGTTCCCTCCTTGCTGTTTTGGACACACGGTTACTATGACTTTACCACAGAATCATGATGGAGTCGGGTCAGCCCCGAGGGGTACCTGCGAGAGAAATGTGATGAGTGATGTGAAGTCGGTTTGACCTGAAGGGTACCCGCGCGCTCCCAAGACACTAACGATTTGGATATGTGATCTGAGTAGGCCTCTGGCCTTTTCGCACCGACCACCACGCGGGAATAAGTATGGGCACTCCGCATCATATGTACCAGCCGAAAGCTCTTCAGACGTCAGCGACCGAGCGACACGCGCCCGGGTGGCCCGCGTAAGCACCTGCCTTGTATAAGGACATTGCCAGGACTGATCCCGCCCATCCACGCAACGTGCAGGAGTGCAAAGGGCGATGGGCCCAAGACCCCTCTGCGCTTAGGATGTAGACTGGCGTGCTGGCCTCTATGTTGAGCCTAGGTAGGACTGCGGTGTGTTGATCGGCCGAGGCCGGTCATGACCCGATGGTGTGTCCGGCCGGAGTTGATCGAGCGTGTTGGGTAAGTTTGTGCACCCCTACAGGGAAGTATTATCTATTCGAATAGCCATGTCCATGGTAACGGACACTCGGAGTTGTATCCCGATCGATACAATTAGAACTGGATGCTGAGGCAGGAAATGGAAATGATGGCTCCGGGATTGCTTTCTCGCAGGGAGTCAAAGAAGTGATCTCTGGGCGATGTTACAACATACTTACAACTATTATAATATGTTACTCTTATCTCTTCTGATGTTGCAAGATGCTTGAAGATGCTAGTCTTCGATAGGCTAGGCTTTTCCTTTTCTCTTCTGGCATTCTACAGTTGAGTCCACAGATACAACCCATTCCTTTGATAGAGATGCATACTTAGTTTAGATCTGATGTAGGTCTTATGAGTACTTTGGCTGAGTACTCACGGTTGCTTTGCTACCTCTTTTCCCCTATACCCGATTGTTGCAATCAGATGACGGATCCCAGGAGCCAGATGCTACCGCCGACGACTACTACTACTACCCCGAGGTGCCTACTACTACGTGGAGACCGCTGACGACCAAGAGTAGTTAGGAGGTTCCCAGGCAGGAGGCCTTGCCTTTTCGGTCGATACTACTTTTATGCTAGTCTTCTTAAGGCAAACTTGTTTAACTTATGTCTGTACTCAGATATTGTTGCTTTCGCCGACTCGTTTGTTTCGAGCTTATGTATTCGAGCCCTCTGGCTTGTAATACGAGTTTGTATGACTCTAATTTATGTCTAGAGTTGTGTTGTGATATCTTACTATGAGTCCCTGATCTTGATCGTACACGTTTGCGTGTATGATTAGTGTACGACTGAATCGAGGGCGTCACACCGGTGCACCAGCACAACAGCCTGTTGTGCGCCGCGACGTTCTGGTTGACTTGGGGCGGCGGGTCATTCGACCAGGGGCGGCGGTGCGACCGACCTTGAACGAGGCGACCTGCGGGGTGATCTGCAGCAACTGAAGATGCAGAGTACCGGCGGCAGGAATGGCTAGGCAGAGGGTGCGCCGGCGACTGCCATGGTAGCCATGGTCGCATGCACGCAAGAAGGGTGAGGGAGTGGCGGCTAGTTAGGTTGGGGGATAATCGGGAGTGGGTTGGTCGTTCGGGCCGCATTGGGTCTTGTCGCGTAGCGGCGAGCGCCAAGCACGCGTGATGATACGGGTGAGATCGAGAGCCGGCCGCTCGTTCTCCCCGAATAGTGCGTACACACTTTTTAGATTTTACTCCCTCCGTTTCTAAATATTTTGTCTTTCTAAAGATTTCAACAACTAACTACATACGGAGCAAAATGAGTGAATCTACACTCTAAAATATATCTATGTACATCCGTATGTGTTGAAATCTGTAAGACAAATATTTAGGAACGAGGAGTAAGAAATAAAAATTCATGGGTCCGAGAGAGAGAGGACAGTCTAACTACGCACGTGCCCACTGGAATACTCGCAAAGCCAGCCCACTGGATGCGATTTGCTCTTCCCCTCTGCCTGTCCGATTTGCCGTCCCCGGTCTCGCTGCCGCTCTGGTCGGAGGCTGTGAGAGAGGGAGATGACGGGACTAGGCGGCGGCGCGGCGGCCCCCGGGGACTACGTCTACTTCAAGTCCGTCGTCCCGCTCCACAAGATCTCTGTAAGCTCCGGCCTTTCCGAACCCCTCCCCGGCCTCGCCGTCAACCAACGCGGGCACTGACTTTAGCGTGGTGCCGTGGTCTCGAGCACGGGCCGTGTAGTGGGTTCCGTTTTGTTCTGAGGTCGTGGATAGTTCTCAGGATCGAAGTGGATAGGTAGGGGAATTTTGGGAAAATCCTGACGGAAGAAGAGAGGAAGATCGATCAAAGAGAGATAGCTGCGCTAGAGTTCTAGTTGCGGAAATGTGAAGGCAAGTAATTTAGGGTTTTTCTGTTTATCCCTCTCATATCCAGCTCCGAGTATATATACTACTCGTGCGGTGAATCAATAGTAGCTCACTTAGAGCTTAAACTGGAGTGTAATTACTACAAAGCCGAGATGAAACTGAACAGGAAAGGTAATTTGTCGGAATTGTTCTCTGCTGTTGCATTTGAGGGATCTGAACCGTCCGAGGAACATAATGTTTGCCCGTTCCTTTGTTACTCTTCTGGAGAATAGACTGACTGTTGAAAAGTTCAGACTAGGATATTTGGGTCCTGACACTGCACCTCCTGAGATTAGATTTCAAGGCTAAAATGCAGGAAATACCTTTTGAATGAATGCGCATCCTCCCAGGTATGCACAAGCCATTGCACCATTGCAGCATTTTTGTGAAGGATAGCCGGAAGAGCTAATCATATGCTGTTGAGGGTTTGGGAGAGCATTGGGGCCCAAGTGCTACTTGAGATGACTGACATGAAACAGTTGGTGGATTTGAGCGCTCTCCAGATGTTGCAATTTATAAGACATCTCACCCACTTTCTGAAGGATGTGAAAGGGGCCGTAGTATTTGGACTGCACCGTCAAGGTGGAACGGAGACCAAATGCAGTAATTCTGTATGCTTGAAGTTTAAGGTATACTATCTCTCCCACGTTGAAGTGCGTTCTGTCTGCTTCAGGTCTGCGAATTTGTTGATTCTGGCCTAAGCATGATCCCGATTTTCCTGCAGTTTTGCCATTGTAGCTCCTGTGTCAATTAGTGCAGCTCTGGCTTTTTCACTGACAGTGCAAGGAATTGCCATTTCAGCAATCTGAGGTGGCTGATACCCATACAGAGCCTTCAATGGAGAAGTTTTCAAAGATATGTGGTATGATGTGTTGTGCCACCATTCTGCTGCTGGCAGCAGATTACACCAACGCTTGGGTTCCTGAAATGCCATGCTACCGAGGTAGCTTTCGAGACATTGATTTACACGTTCAGGTTCAGGCTGTCCGTCAGTTTCTAGGTGATGAGTGGTGGTCAATTTCAGTTCTTCATTTAGAGATGTGAAGAAATCCATCCTATCTTGATCAGATACAATCACCTGAGGCAGACCATGTAGCTTATGGATATTATCCATTAAGAGTTTTTGCCACAGTTTGCACAGTGAATGGGTGAACCAAAGGCAGGAAGTGTGCATACATTGTCAGTTGACCAACCACCACTAGAATAAAATCTTTGCCCTTGGATTAGGCAATCCCTCTATAAAATCCATGGATATTTGGGATCATGCCTCTAGGAATTCTGAGTGGGTTGAGCGAACCAGGGTAATTAATTGTTTCTCCTCTAGTAACCTGACAATTTGGACACTAAGCAAGGAACTGCTCAATTTCTCCTTCTAACCCATGCCAATACAAGAGCTTCTTAATTCTGTGACATGTCACTCTTCTGCAAGAATATAATACCCTCCAATGATGGAAGAATGGGAAGAAGTGAGGATTTGTTTCCCGAGGTTGTTGGAGTTGCCCACATAAATTATTCTTTTGTATCTGAGGATACCAACTTCAGATGAATATTTTGGTTTGCTTGAGGGAGCTACAACCAGTTCCTGTAGTAATTTCAAGCACTTGTCGTCAGTTTTGTATGATTCTTCCACTTCTTTCACTCAAGCCGAGATTACCATTGAGATTGCATTACAACAATCACTTCATTTTCTTGGTCTTTCTTGGATACTACCTTGTTTTCTACTTGTTTTTTGTACGTAATAGCATAATCATACCCTAAGAGCTTGAGCATGAGTTTGTGTTGTATCCCCTTTAGTTATCTCTGACTGAACATGAACTTGAGACTTCTATGGTCTGATTTGATGATCAGTTTGTTGCCAGTGAAGTAATGTCTCCACTTTTTCAAGCCTTCCAAAATTGCAATGGCCTATTTTCATATGTTGACTGTGCAGTTGCATTTAGACCTAAACTCTTACCGACATAGGCAGGATGTCCCTTTTGCATGAGAACAACTCCTATAGAAGTACCACTTGCATCAACTTGTAGTGTGAAAGGCAGAGAAAAATCAGGTAATGCCAAGACAGGTGCAGTAGTCATTGTTGTCTTCACTAATCCAAATGCAGCAGTTTGCTCTGCTTCTACTGAAAAGCTTCTTTTTTGAGCATGTCATAGAGAGGCTTGCGGATGTAACTGTAATTTCTGATGAACCTTTTGCAGTAGCTAGTCATCCCCAAGAAACTTCTGAGTTTACTGAGGGTTGTTGGTTGTTTCCAAGCAATGATTGCAGCTATCTTTGAAGGATCAATAGCTACCCCCTTAGAGGAAATGATGTGTCCCAAATATTCAACAACAGGTTGTGCAAAAACACGCTTAATTTCTTCACAACCAGTTCGTTCTTTCTCAAAATATTTCCAAAACTTAGTGTGGATGAGTTGCACGCTGTTTTATGCTTTTGCTATAGACCCGTATGTCATCAAAGAACACCAGTACATGTTCCTTGAGTATCTTTGAGAAAATGTTGTTCATAATGGCTTGGAATGTTGCTGGTGCATTTGTAAGCCCAAAAGGCATTACAAGATACTCATAATGCCCTAGATGTGTTCTGAATGCAGTTTTGTGGACATTATCTGGATGCATTCTTATTGGATGGTACCATGATCTGAGGTCCAATTTGGTTAATATAATGGCCTGCCCCTTGTAGTTCATCTAATAACTCTTCTATCACTGGGACAGGATATTTGTTGTTGCTCTTGCTCTTGTGCTGGAAGTTGTTCTTGTTCCAGTTCCTCTTGCTCATCATCAGAAGGACCTTGCATTTTGGGTGCATTCATGCTCTTTGCAGCCCCTTGCATTTGTGCTCATAGAACCAGTTCTTAGGACAACACGAACACTTCTTTGGTTCTCTACCTTTGTCATTTGGAGCCCTGGGTCAGTTATCTCTTGCAGGTGCTTGCCTTGATCCCTGCTGAAATTGATTGGGTCTGGCCCCCTTTTGAGTGGCAGCAAGAACATGTCTTTTTGCTGCTGCCAAATGAGTTTGTTCTAGCTGCCTGGAGGACTCGTATGCACCGAGCAGTGTTAGGTTTATCACATTTGACCATACGTTTCACATTATCCTTGTGGCCACTGATAAATCTCAGCACAAAGAAATATTCAGGTAAATAGGGATTGTCCCTCGTCATTAGTTGCATCCAAGTCTCAAACTGATCAATGTTATTATCCGTACTGTTGATTTGCTTTAGATGTTGGAAGTGGTCCATTGCATCATACCAGTCTGCTTCAGGAAATCTGTCACATAGCAAGCTGCAGAATTGATGCCAGCTGAAGTAGTGCAGCTGTATATTGTCCTCTGCCGACCATATTTGAGCTTTTTCTCTAATGTGTGCACTGACACTTTTACTCACTGATCTTGTTGGATGCCTGATAGCCCAAATATTTTTTCACATTGCTGGATCCAAGTGATTATGTCATCTCCATTGTAAATGGGAATTTCTAGAGGGTGATCAAATAAGGGGCTCAATTGGAGGTTATGGTGTTGAGGGGGTGGGGGTGGAGGATTGGCTGGTGGTATGCTGCTATTGATGTTGTAGCTGAGGAATTTGTGGATAGTAACAATAGAGGTGGGGTGGATCTTGTGGGTGATATACTGGTGTGTTTCGAGGAATATGTGCTACTGGATAGTAGTTTTGAGGTAGGTAAGGTTGCTGGTAATTGAGATTGCTGTTGTTTGGCTGTAGATGTGGTGGTAGGCATGCGATGGGAGTGTTGGTTCTGTTGTGGAGTAGTCTGAAATTGTGGGTTTTGAGTTGGAGAATGGACAAAGAAGTTCTGCTGTTGTTTAGGTAGGAGTGAAGTAAAGAAAATTGTGGTTGTGGCATTTAGTGGCATTTAGGCTATTCTGTGGGGTGCGTGGAAGCTTGCTATCCATGTGCCAGAGCCATGAGTTGGTCGCGAGATCTTATGGGTTTCACCTCTAGCCTACCCCAACTTGTTTGGGACCAAAGGTGTTGTTGTTTGTTGTTGTTAGGCTATTCTTCTGTGGGGTTTGGTTTAGGTTTTGCAGTGGTGGTATAGGAGTGTGAACATTGGGTGTAGGTTGGCGAGACATGTGGCTCGGTCTTAGGCTGCCAAACTGTATCCTTCATGACAACCTGGAAGGGGTGAGTGGCATATTGTGGGTTTCAGTAGTAGAGCTGTAATTGGTTTCATGAATGGCCATCAGATACTCGCTGGGCCCTTAAGACATGTGATGACCGAACCGATCGTGAACCTCAGAAGTTCATGCAGTGAACTCAACTCACGAGTGGATTGCAGTCAGTCGATGGCTACTTGCTAAAATTAACGCTCATCACCACCTCTATTAGCTTAGAGATCTCACCGTGCAAAGAGAGCAACGAGTCTTGTTGATCCTTTTGCCCATGGAGGCGCACCATCTCTTGGGGCCAATGATCACGCACTGCTTCCTCGACGCGTGCGGCTTTCTTTCCTGCTTCTAGCCACCGCCAGAGTAGTCACTTCCTCTTCCATCGCCTCGAAGAGCTCCTTTCGTCACCGTCGTCGTAACTCACTTTGAATCGTGGGATTTTGCATTGTTCCACCAACCCTTCTTCGTTGCTTTGCTGAATCGTCCTCGGTCTGTCAAATCCGCGGCGGTAGGGTTTTAGCAGGTTATTGTGAGCGGTGTTCATACCTTGCTCGCTAATTTGAGCCAATAATGGGTGAGAGGCTCTGATACCCTTGTCAAGATCGACAGAAGAGATGGAAATCGACCGGGATAGATAGCTATGCTAGGGTTCTAGTTGCGAAAATGTAAAGGCAAGTAATTTAGTTTTTTTTTTGCATATCCCTCTCATAGCCATTATATACTACTTGCGTGGTGAATCACTGGTAGCCGTGTAGGAACAAGGTTCGTTTGTTAGGATGCCTCAGCTACATGCATCACTACACTTCCACTTGACACCTATTTAAACGGCTCGTCTCGCCGCTACCTTATCCTATTTCCATACTGCTGTCGCTCCATCCCGTATGGGTAGAGAACCCGTCGCCGTCTCGGCTGTGATACCGGAGGCTCTAGGGAAGTCAGAGGAGAGAGCACTCATTTTTGGGTGGGCTTACTACTTATATGCTTTTAGCAGTTATCCTCACCGCACTCGGCTACGCGGCTTAACTGGAGCGTAATTCTTACAAAATGTGAGATTAGTTAAGAGTTATATTGTGTTGCATGTATAGCCTGTGTATTTTCCCCGTTGTATGAGGGGTTTCCTGCATATTTACCACATGTATATATATATACCGGCTTGCCCTCCCAAGGAAATACAAGTTGCATATTTCCTGACATGGTATTAAAGGCCTAGGTTATTTTTTCTTCCACGCGCAGCTCGTGCTCCAGTCCAATCTCACGCTTGCACCGCCGCCCCCCTCTTGGTTGGCAGTCATTGCCTCCTCTTGGGCTGTCGTCATCCTCTCGGCCGGCCGTCGCTGCCTCCTCTCCCTTTATCCCAATTTCTCTCCCTCTATCGTGCTCGCTTTTGCATTGCAGGTCTCCAGATCACCACACACCACCTCTTGTCTCAGGTCAGGCCATGGCGCTTCTCTCCAGGCTCTCCCTCGTTGCAGCCCACTGGCTCCGTTGATGGGCTCCCTTGTCATCGTGTTCCCCATCCGACTGCTAGCTTCGTCTGGGGCCCTCCTCTAGGACCGGCCGCCGTTGCTCCCAAATCGGCCGCTGTCGTGCTCCCTGGCCACTGCCTTTCATACCGCCTGCCGTCCATCTAGCTGCCGACTCTGCTACTGGTGGCGCCTCGCTCTTGTTGTCTTGTCTCTGCTCAGCCTCCCGCAGCCTTGTTCTTTCTGTTGGGCGTGTGTGCTCGGAAGCGTGGCCTCCAGGTTGGCTGGCTGCGTGCACTTGGGTTGACCTGTGCGATCGGGCTGGAGTGCTTTTCTTGAAGCCATCTACGAGCTGATTAGTTTGTGAAAAAAGAAGTAAGAAAAGTAAAGAGGGGAAAACAATATCATTAGACATGGTGTCTCTCGCTCGCCCTCTAGTGATTTCCAATGGTGTTTCTGGTGTTCCCAACACTTAGTCCATCTCGCGATGTGCCTTTCCTCGGTCTTTGGTGCTCATTTGTTTGTGATGTCATCCCTTTTGGCGCCTTACCCAGACTGTGGTGGCTGCTCTACAACGAGTCCTCTCGCAACCTCCGTGGATGCTGATTGTCGCTCTACACTAATTCCCCCCGTGACTTTCATCGGCAGTATTGGTGCACATTGCTACACCGACTCCGTCTCGCACGCACGTCCTCCCTTGGTGCTTACGTGCCTGTGACCTTGTCTCCTCTACTGGCTTCTGCGGATCGACGTTGGGTGTGCTACACCGCCTCCTCTAGCGACTAGCGACTTCCACGGGTGGCAGTGCCTGCTCCTCTCCTGGTGCTGCTGCGTTGACTACTTTAGCTGCGTCACTGAGCAGGAGACTGCGCGCCTTCGTGAACTGCTTATTGCCTCCGGTTCTCCATTTCCGGGTGCATCTACGTTGACCTCTTCAGCTAGCCCATGACTGAGCAGGGGATTACATGACTTTGGTGCTTGCTAGCTGCGTGATGAAACACAAACAAGTGAGATGCAAATTTGCGCATGTAAAGGTCTCAATCTTTCACGGTCCTTGACGAAACGAAGACGCAGCAAAGTAGATGAAGATGTAGCCGAACAAATACCATGGATCGAGCGAGATGTAAGAAACCAAAGTAACAAAATCAGCACAAGATAGATCAAAAATCAATCTCGTAGCGACTCTCGCTGTGCTCTTGCGACGCATCATCAAAAGATTAACATTGTAGAAAAACGACCTCCCTCAGCACTACTAACTTGACAGGAATTTCACCATTCAAATTTGTGTTAGCAGATTTAGCATACGGTGCAATTCCCAGGATTCCTTTGCCATCTTTCTTCTCTTGAGCAAACAACACTATGTCATGGAGACATTCTTGAGTCCGTGTCGCGGCCGAAGAAGCTCTAGTTGCCACATCATCGCCTCCCTCTTTAAACAAAGCTGTCCTTGGTTTCGTGGTTGCTTTGGGGACCTTCTTTGGAACTGAAATAATAGCATCCACCTTGATATCATTGGCAAACATCAGTTATAGCACATGTCGTTTCCCGTTAAATGAATAAGTGTTGGACCTCCCATGATGTGTGGCACCACGATCATGTTGCCACGTCCTTGCCAACAGTAAGTGGCATGCATCCAATTGGCAAAACATCACATATCACCCTATCAATATAGTTGCCAACCAAAAATTTGATGCACACCTTGTGAGCAACATTTAACTTTTCAGTGTTATACAGCCACTCGACTAAGTGGGGTTGTGGGTGTTTCCACACACGTAATCCTAAATAACCCACCAACCCCTTGCTGACCTCATCGGTGTAGCTTCCACCATCGATGATCAACTTACAATTGGTGTCGCTGATTTTTCACTCAGACTGAAAAATATCCAGCGTTGCCCCTTGTCCTCGATACGGTCTTCTTGCACTCGCTGCACCATCAAGGACGTATATGATTCAGCAGCTTCAAAACTCATGGCCTCTTTTTCAAGATCTTCAGACTTCTCACTAGATCTGTCATCAACTTTCTCTTCATCACTAGCTGATGTATCCATCTTTTGTGAGTAATACTCTCTTCTCATTAGGACATTCACGCTTCATATGTCCCCGGCCTACACACTTGAAGCACTCTACATCACTAGTGCGTACGGTGGACTATGCACTTGAATCAGCTCTCAATGCTCCTATTTTTGGAACATCCTTACGAAGAGGCTGAGTTCCGAGCTATGACCCTTTTGACGGCAAAGGTTACTGTGTTTACTTCAAGAGTTTGGTGTGTACATGTGCGTGTTATCAGTATTGCGCGTGACCCTGTGAAGCATGAGCACACCAAGCATATTGGTGTTGATGCTTCTTTTGTGCGCGCTGGTGTGGAGGACTAAGTATTTGCTCTCATTATGTGCCTTCCGAGTTACAATTGGCGGATTTCTTTACGAAGGCCCATACTAGAGCGCAACATGGATTTTATCTTTACAAACTCATTGTCATGGATCCACCCTGTGTTTGAAGGGGGGGGGGGGGTGGGGGTGATAGAGTTATATTATGTTCCATGTATAGCCTATGTATTTTCCCTGTTGTATGAGTGGTTTCTTGCGTATTTACGAGCTGTACATGTATATACCGCCCCGCCCCCCAGGAAATACAAGTTCCATATTTGCTAACAAAATTAATTCATTGGCTGTGGCTACCTATCCATTTAACTGGCGCGCACGTGATCATACAAATAGACACATATATGGCCTCTACACAAGCTAGGGAAGTATTGGAAGCTTCGTTCGATACACACGTTCAACATAAATCTTTGTTCTGGTTAACAAGTCCCCTATCCAGTACAAAATCAAATGTATGTTTTACAATCTTACCAATCCAGTTTTAAATCTGGTTAGTCAAATACACTGTGTGATTCATGCCTTTTGGAAGAAAAAAGGGAAAGTATTGCTCAAAAAATATATTTTTTTAAACTTGTTTCTACATTTCTTATGGTTGGCGAGATTCTAAATTATTTCTTTCTATTGGATTTTGTAGATTGGATCAAAATTGTGGAGATATTATGATTTTGGCCCCAAGGCTGTGCCACCCCTTATCTGCATCCCAGGAATTGCTGGGACGGCTGATGTATACTATAAACAGATAATGTCCCTCTCTATGAAGGTGCTTACAATGAGAATGAATGAGTCCCATTCCATTGCCAGTTCAGCACACATCTTTTCTGATTTTGCTAGCTGTCTTGAGTGTTCATATGTACCTGCAAATGTATACACAATGCGATATGCAACCCTTATGCTGACATACAGTGGCGGAGCAAGGATTGAAGCAAACCCTGGGCCAATTTTTTTTTCTGGCAACATGGATAAACTTTGACACTTATAACTACACCAAAAATACCTCATACATTCCCAAAAATATCCAAGGCGAGAATATGCAAAATAAAGCTCAACTGTTTATTAAATCAATAATTTAAACTCAACGCACTGGTGAAAAGGATCTCCTCATCTTCTATATATACAACATGAAATGAAATTGACATAAAAATGCACCGATTTGAATTCAACAAAATGTGGGCAAGAGGCCTTGATTTCTTTCTGCTACATTAGTGTTCTATGAGATTTTCATGCTTTGCATGACGTCCAAATTGTGGTGGCACTGTTAAGTGTATCCAATTTGAATAGCCATCTCTCTCTTCTTGGAATTTTATTAGAGGTCAACAATTGCAGAATCCTCCTTTAGTTCTGCTTGGCACATGTATAATTGTTAGATACATATATCGGACCAACCTAAGATTTTTGTCTTCATTTTTTTCAGGGTTATCGAGTAATATCTATTGATGTTCCCCAAGTTTGGAATCACCATGAATGGATTCATTCCTTTGAAAAGTTTTTGGACTCCATGAATATCCATCATGTAAGGAAATATTATAATACTTTCTTTTCTACGAGGCTGTTAGCCTAGTAATGTGTTGCTCTCTTTCATTTCCAGCCTTGCTTAAAATTGCGAACCCATATTTCCTAGGATCTAATGCATCTTCACTTCATGTGTGTGTGCCTGCTGCACCTATAATCCTGAATTACTCCCTCCGTTCCTAAATATTAGTCTTTTTAGAGATTTCAAATGGACTACCACATACGGATGTATATAGACATATTTTAGAGTGTAGATTCACTCATTTTGCTCCGTATGTAGTCATTTGTTGAAATCTCTAGAAAGACCTATATTTAGGAACGGAGGGAGTATTTTTGTAGTGTTGTTGAAGTTTTTATTGGTACATAAAAAATAAAATATAAGCACGGTATCATGGGGTATCGACATGTGAACTTAAATTAGTTCTGCTCCTACTTGTTCTTGAAATACACGTGGTTCTGATTATTAGAAGTTGGTACAGTTTGTACTTACTAGTTTTCTATGATTCCCTTAAGAGACGGCTGTAGCATGGTTTTCTAACTTAATTGCCCATTCTGTGCAAATTAACAGCACATGTCGTATTTTATTCGCTTAATCCCTGAGGGACTCTTGCGAAGTACTTTCTCCGTTCCAAATTATTTGAAATTCTAGCTTTGTACCATGTCAAACGTTTTTAAGTTTTAACCAAGTCTGTAAAATTGGACAATCTAATGGGCACACACATGCACATTTGTCGCGCCTTCCAATAGGGCATGAATCTGCCACCACATGTTGACTTCATCTACATTAATTGCTAAATTGGAATTTTAAAAATGGCTTGTCTCACACCGATTAGCGATTCACAGTGGTGAAGTACTCCCCACTTCTGCGAAGATGTCCTGGTTGACGTCGCCTCTCTGCATCTCTGTATTGCACTTTAAAATATATTAAAAGTCAAAGCAGAGAATATTTGCTGATGTCATGTTTTGGATGCATACGATACCATGCTTGTACTCCCTCCGTTCCAAAATAGATGACCCAACTTGGTACTAACTTTGTACTAAAGTTAGTACAAAGTTGAGTCATCTATTTTGGAACGGAGGGAGTATGAGAGAAAGAGAGAGGTTGGATGGCCCCATGGAAAGACTAAGATGCAGCGTCTGCTACATAGTAGCGTCCATATAAAAGATATGAACATCCACAACACCAAATTAGTTACATTGGATTAATGATAAAATATATTTCCATACTGTATGTAGATATTAGCACATTTTTTATGGTCTTGGTAAATATAGAGAAGTTTGAGTTAGGTGAAAGCTAACTCAAATACTCCCTCAATCCCAAAAAGCTTGTCTTTGATTTGTCTGGATGCGGATGTATCTAGAGACGTTCTAGTGTTAGATACATCTGTATCTAGATAAATCTAAACAAGCTTTTTGGGACGGAGGTAATAGTTAGTAATGGATGGAGTGGTACTGATTTATATTCAACCATTTTATGAAGCAGGTTCATATCTGTGGTACATCTCTTGGTGGATTTCTTGCACAAATATTTGCTCAATACCGCCCAAGGAGAGTAAAGTCCTTGGTGCTATCAAATACCTTTCTTGAGACACACAAGTTTGCTGCTGCTATGCCATGGTCTCCACTGTATGTAGTCTGTTTTAAGAACTTTTTTGTAAGATCACATGATTGCTTTATTATAACCTAGTGATATGCCCATGTGAAAGTGTTTTATTGTGTTTACATGCCTACACACTTTCGTACGTATAAAGTCTTAGTCACATGCAGATTTCCAAGTTACATTGATCCCTATATTTTTGAAGTTTTCAAAAATGTACTTGCAGATTTCAAAACAACAACAAAGCCTTTCTGTCCCAAAGTAGTTGGGGTAGGGTAGAGTTGAAATACATCAGATCTCAAATCCAAGTCATGGTTTTGGCACCTGGATAACTAACTTCCACGCACCCTGGCCTATGGCTAGTTCTTTGGTGATACTCCAGTCCTTCAGAGCTCTCTCACGGAGCCCTCCCATGTCAAGTTTGGTCTACCCTGACCTCTCTTTACATTATCAGCACACTTTAACTGTCTGCTATGCACTGACGCTTCTGGAAGTCTGCGTTCTATATTCCCAAACCATCTCAGACGATATTGGACAAGCTTCTCTTGAGTCGGTGCTACCCCAACTCTATCTCGCATATCATCATTTTGAGCCTGATCCTTTCTTGTGTGGCCACATATCCATCTCAACATGCGCATCTCTACTAGACCTAACTGTTGGACATGTCACCTTTTAGTTGACCAACATTCAGCGCCATACAACATTGCATGTCGAATCGCCATCCTATAGAATCTGCCTTTAAGCTTTTGTGGCACTCTCTTCTCACAGAGCGTTAGAAGCTTGGCACCATTTCATCCATTCAGCTTTGATTCGATGACTTGCATCTTCATCGATATCACCATCCTTCTGCAACATTGACCCCAAATATCAAAAGGTGTCCTTCTGAGGTACCACATGTCTGTCAAGTCTGACCTCCTCCTCGTACCTAGTAGTACTGAAACCACACTTCATTTACTTAGTTTTAGTTCTACTAAGCTAAAACTGTTTGATTCCAAAGCCTGTCTCCATAGCTCTAACTTTCTGTTAACCCTCGTTCGACTATCCTCGACTAGCAACACATCATCTGCAAAATGCATAAGGAGCATGGAGAGCTCTCACTCCAGCAAGACAACCTAGCAGCGGGCGCCCCCGACCAGACATCAGCCGCCATAGCCATAGAAAGAAGAGAGGTGAGATTCAACAACTCGGGAGAGTGAGTTGTTTTGGGGAGCGGCGTCCACGGGGGCGTGCAGGAACCCGACGACGGGTGGAGCTTGGCGTGGCTGCGCGCGTGGAGCGGAGCAGCCGACGTGGCGTTGCGTGGACGTGACGTCGATGTTGGCGTTCGGCCCCGTGGGCGCATGCCATGGAGGGCTTGGCAGGCCGCGGGCGGGAGTGCGCCATCAGCGTCCTGGCGGCCATCTAAAGCGGGGTTAGATCCGCGGACAGTGAAATGTATTTTTCTGGGCTATGCTTCTAGTCAGTAGGGGTATAAATGTGGTGTCCCTCTGAGAAACATAGATTTGGAAGGTGGTCAAGAGGGGGCGAAGGTCGTCTCTCATACTCATGGTGATTCTGAGGGACTAACACTGATGATGATGTGCAGGCTCAGGTCCAACCAATGGTGAGTACAATTCCTGTTGGTACTCACGACAACAGCCACATGTGCAGGAGGAGCAATTAGTGCAAGGGAAGCAACAATGCAATGATGCAAGTGTTGAAGTGTATATGTGGGTTGCCTAGCCCTTTCCCTCAGTTCGGACGTTTGGTTGCGTTGGCTAGTGCATGAAGCTTAACATGGTATCAGAGCCCAAGGTCTTGAGTTCAAGTTCTGGCTGTCGCAGTTTATCCAAAAATTGTTGCTGCCCCCCTTTGTCCACGTATAGGCCTCTTGAGCCATACCTTTGAGTCTTATCTACGTGTTGACTTTCCGCGTCACACGTGAGAGGGGGTGTTGAAGTGTATATGTGGATTGCCTAGCCCTTTCCATCAGTTCGGACTTTTGGTTGTGTTGGCTAGTGCATGAAGCTTAACAGCAAGCTCATCAGACACAATGGAACTGCCTATTGCGCTGCGAAAGGGGGTGCGCGAAGCAGTAAAGAAGGCTTTACCGCTGGATGTTTTTTATGATCATGAAATTGGCAATTTTGTGCCTTATGAGGCTTTGTCTCCTTCCTACAGAGCGTTTTGTCTCTCTCTACAAACAGTGACAATTCCAAAGGATTGGAAGGCTGCAAAGCAAGATCCGAAGTGGCATGAAACGGTGATAGAGGAGTTGGAAACACCGAAGAAAAACAAAACGTTGACACTAACCACATTGCCGGCAGAAAAGAACATACTGAGTTGTAAGTGGATCTATACCATGAAGCAAAATCCTGAGAGAAAGGTGTAACGGTATAAGGCCAGATTGGTTGCCAGATTGCTCCTGTTGCAAAGATGAACATAGTAAGGATACTGGTTTCGTGTGCTGCAAACTTTGGGTGGAAATTGCACAAATTAGATGTCAAGAATGCCTTTTTACATGGTGACTTGCAGGAAGAGGTATACATGGAGATACCACCAGGTTTTGGTATGGAACAAACTACGGGGAAGGTACGCAGGATGAATAAGTCTTTGTATAGACTGAAGCAACCGTAGAGGGCATAGTTTGATAGGTTCAAACTTGTTGTCTGTGGCTTGGGTAGTCAATGTAATGTGACCACGTGGTGTTTTGCAGTCACTCTGATCAAAATATCACCATTCTTGCAGTTTATGTGGATTACATTATCATCACTGGAGATGATAAGAAGGAAATAGAGATTGAAGGGGTGTTTGAGCAAGGAGTTTGAGGTAAAGGATATGGGCAACTTAAAATACTTTCTTGGTTGGCATTGAAGTGGCCCGGACAGCGAAGGGAATATCTTTGTGCCAGCGGAAATACACCTTGGATCTCTTGACATTACGTATGCCGTGGGTGTGGTGAGCAGATCCATTCATGAACAAAGGAGTGGGCATCTCGATACTGTGCACAGAATCCCGAGATACTTGAAAGGCACTCCGGGTAAAGGGTTGTGGTTTGCGGAGAGTGGACATCTTGAGGTGGATGGCTAGAGTGACTCTGATTGGGCAGTTGTCAAGATGATAGAAGATCAACTTCTGGCTATTGTGTTTTGTGGGAGGAAATTTGGTGTCATGGAGAAGCAATAAACAGATAGTTGTGTCTAGATTAATACCAAAAGCCGAGTATAGAGCCTTATCTCAAGGGCTGAGAGAGATCCTCTGGGTAAAGCACCTACTGAGCGAGTTGAAACTTCAGAGGAAGGGACTCTAGGGCTTGGTGTGACAATCAGTTAGCTATAAGCATTGGTAATAACCCAGTTCAACATGATAGGACAAAGCATGTGGAAATTGATCGCTTCTTCATTAAGGAGAAACTTGATGTTGGGATCATCAGCCTTGCTCATATCAGCTTTAGGCAGCAGATTGCAGATTGCTTGACAAAGGGGCTGGGAGCAAAGAACTGTAACTTGGCTTGTACAAGATGTGGTTTGATAGATATCTACCATCCATCTTGAGGGGGACTGTTGAACCGGTATGGGCCAGGGCCCATCTCCACTTAGGGCATTTCTAACCGATCCCAAAGAAGGCCGTAAGGGAGGATAAATTCGGTTATCCTCCCTTACAGCGCACCTAGCCATCCCCTAACCGCTACAGTGGAGTAAAAATTATCCCCCACTGCCCAATTTCCCTGAATATGCTCACTCCCACCGGGGCCGTTTTTTTGGAGCCGGTGATAAAAAAGGGGCCTGTTGGGGGGGGGGGGGGGGGCGATTGGAGATGCTCTAATCCTGTATGGGGCGTGATTGCTGGCTGTTGTTCAGGCTCACAGTGGACGTTGTCTTTGCTATGCTGGCTGTTGTTCAGGATCTCACAGTGGACGTTGTCTTGCTATTGCCTTGCCGTTCTAGTTTAGGTTGGGTTTGTCGGTCTTCTAGTGGCGGATCGCCGATTCTTAGGTTGGCAATCCTTGGGTCGTTTGGTTCTATAGTTGGGGCATGCCTATGGCGATGTATGGGTCGTGCCTATCTTGGTGTTGTATCTTAATGAAATTACATGCAGCTCTCCTGCATGTTTTGAAAAGAAAATAAAATCTCAAAGGATTTCTTCAATGCAACATTAGCTAATATTTTATGTTTGCATTTTGCCTATAAATCATTACTGCAGATAATAATCATTTATTCTGTCTCAACTACTTTGTGATATTGCAGTGTCAGCTGGACCCCTTCTTTTTTGCTGAAGAGGTATCTCTTAACAGGAATCCGAGATGGTCCACATGAACCATTCATTGCAGATTCTGTGGATTTTGTAGTGGGTCAGGTTGTATCACGTTCAAACACTTACGCATGTTATAAATATAAGTAAAGTAATGGATCTTGATGCTCTTCTATTTTTCCTAGTTTATGATTTGGTAAGATCGAACTTCTGCATGCCAGGTAGAGACATTATCAAGAGAAGACCTTTCGTCAAGGTTGATATTAAATGTCAATGTTGCATCAGTTGGGTCATTATCGCTACCTGATTCATTCATCACAATAATGGATGTAAGCACCTAACTCAGTTGTAGCATGACAGATTAGTGTATGTAAGTTTTCCTAAATTATTTTTACTTCATTCCAACGATTGCCTGTGAGAGTTTTTGCTGTGGTCTTTGGTTAATTTAAGATTGATAAATCAGTTCCTAACCTCTGTGACTTATGCTTAGAAAACCATGTTAATCTTTTTTTCGAGAAAACGCATAAGACTTGCGTTTCATTGCATTGAAAAGAGAGAGTTTGTGTTTACAGTCCTCCTAGGAGGTAGGTTACGGAGTACTCCCTCCGGTCCTTTTTACTCCGCGTATAAGAATTGTCTGAAGTCAAGCTTCATAAAGTTTGACCATATTTATATGAAAAAAATATTAATATCTACAATACTAAATTTATACAATATGAAAACTAAAGTCATGACGCATCTAATGTTGTTGATTTTCACATTCTGAATGTTGGTATTTTTCTCTATAAATTCGGTCAAAGTTTACGAGGTTTGATTTCAGACAAACCTTATATGCGAACTAAAAAGGACCGGAGGGAGTACACGGAAGTAACTAATGTACATCCCAGGTGGGCAGAATGGCACGCAGGCCAGCCGCTCCCGCTCTAGCCCAAAGGGCAGCTTCCTCCCTGACCTTGTTAATGAGGGAGTGGATAGACGGCAGATTGTCATCGAAACACACTCGTTCCTGTGCTTCCAGATCATCCATGGCATGAGGGCGATGGAGGCCAAGCCTTTGCGAAGGGGCTTGGGGGTGTCTTGCCTTGCTTGCTGCCACCAATCCTTCAGCGAGGCTTCATTCGTTGGGCGCCGGTCGTCATTTGTAACCAAGCCAATATCTCATGCCAGTCCTGTCGAGAGAAGGGGCATTCGAGCAATAGCTGACGGATTGTCTCCAGAGTTATATCGCAGAGGGGGCACCGGGGAGGATGTTGTAGGCCTCGCCGCGTGAGGCAGTCGGCCGTCCAGCACCGATCCTGGCTCGCCAACCAGCGTAAGAACTTCACTTTTGGGGGTGCCCAAGATTTCCAGATCAGCTTCCATGCATCGCAGGACACAACCAAAGGAAGCGCGATAGCAGGATTGCGCAGTGTAGACGCCGCTCAAGGTCCACTTCCAGATTAGGCGATTGGGTTCCTCAGTGAGCGTGAGGCCCTTGTGCTTTTGCCAAAGCAAGAGGTACTGCCCAATCTCGTGCACGCCAAGGATACCCTAAATGTCACGGGCCCAGCCATGGTCATGGAGGCCCTCAACCACGGTACTGTGCTTTCCGCGCCTCTTGGGGATGCACGCGTATAGGAGTGGGGCAATTTCGCTGATCGAACGCCCACTAATCCAGCGGTCTTCCCAGAATTTGGCAGTGAGCCCATCAACAATCATCATGTAGGTTGACGCAAAGAATATGGCCTGTTCCTCCGCGGAGAACTGCATGTCAAGAGTAGACCAGGCGCGGGTGTCGTCAGTGCGAGAGAACCAAAGCCAACGCAGCCTAAGGGCGAGTCTAGTGCGCTCCAGGTCCTCGACCCCCAGGCCGCCCGGGGCAGGGGGCGACATACGCGGCGCCAATTAACGTGGAACGGCGGCGCGTTCAGCCCAGAGAAAACCTCGCTGTATCTTTTTGAGCTGTCTGAGAGTCTTCTTAGGCGGGGTGAACACCAGGAGCTGGTGTATCGGTATCGCGCCCATGACGGATTTGACAACGGCGAGACGGCCGACGCGGTTCATCAGGTGGGCTTTCCAGGAGGGGAGGCAGCCAGCAGTGTGATCCACTAAGGGCTGGAGTTGCGCGGCAGTAGGGCGTCACAACGTAAGCGGGATCCCAAGATAGGAGAAGGACATCTCGACTATGGGGCACCCAAGTGTCTCGACCACAGGTGCAGCTTCCTTGGGATCGCAGTGCAGCAGAGTCGCTGAGCTCTTGGCGTAGTTGATTCGCAGGCCAGAGGCTCTCCTGAAGATTTCCAGAATACCCTTGACAGCAGCTAGGTCGGCCGGCGATGGTTGGCAAAAGAGGACCACGTCGTCGGCGTATAGCGAGATTGCCTGTATTGGCCGTTGAGGGTGGAGTCGCTGTAGTATGCCGTCGTCGATGGCGCGCTTGATCAGCCGCCCAAGGATGTCCACAACCAGGGAGAAAAGTTGCGGCGAGAGGGGGTCGCCCTGGCGCAATCCACAGCGCCTCCAGATCGAGGGCCCCGGCTCGCCGTTCAGCAGGACCCTGGTATTGGCCGAGGAGAGCAGGATCGCAAGCCACTCGAGGAATCTCTCGCCAAAGCCATACTGGCAAAGGGCCTCAAAGAGGAAGGGCCATGAGAGCGAGTCGGATGCGCGGGTCAGATCGAGCTTTAGCATAACTCGGTGTGCGCCCAACTGATGCAGGAGGCGCGCTGTTTGCTTCACCAGCACGAGGTTGTCGTGAAGACAGCGGCCGGGGATGAACGCGTTCTTGTTTCGACTCACCAAATTGTCGAGCTTGGGCGCGAGGCGAAGGGAGCGAACCTTTGCGAAGATCTTCACGACCAAGTGAATGAGACTAATTGGACGATAGTCGCCCAATGTACTGGCGTCGGCGCGCTTAGGCAGCAACGTTAGCAGGGCCTGGTTCAGGTGGTGAAAGCCACGACCATGCATGTCGTAGAGCTGCTGGAACACTGCAACGAAGTTGCTCTTGACGATACTCCAGCACGCGTGGAGGAACTCCGCGGTAAATCCGTCGGGATAGGGCACCTTGCGCGTGGGAAGGTGCTTCACAGCGCTCCTGATCTCACCCTCGCTAAACGGCGCGTCCAAATCGATCAGGTTGCTGGGCTCAATGAGCTCGAAGTTGATGGTGTGGTCGCGATCAACAGCAGTCCCGAGGAGGTCGTCGTAGTGCTGGAAAGCAGCCTCGGCCATGTTGGTGTGGTCGAGGAGCACGCGGTTGCCAGTGACAAGGCTGTGGACTCTGTTCTTTTGACGGCGGTAGGAACATTGCCGGTGGAAGAAGCTCGTATTCGTGTCGAGACGTGAGTGTGCTGCCTGGCAATGGAGCGCTCCAGCGAGGCGAGGCCGAGGTGCACAATCTTAAGCTGCTTGCGCAACCAGTCCTCCTACGGCGTGAGGACGCGATCCTCCTGGGCGCGGTCAAATCGCGATATGATATCCCGAGCGATTGCAAGTTTCTGCTTGACGAAGCCGACTGAGCGCGAGCTCCAGCTGGTCAGGCCACGGGCAGTGGCTTGCAAGCGGAGGACGAGGCGCTTGAAGGGGTCATCGTCGTGGACAGAGGTCTAAGCAGTGTTCACCATCTCCTGGAAGCCGTCAAGGCGTAACCAGAAGTCCTCAAACCGGAAACGCTGGCGAGCGATGGGCATCAGGGCGCAATCCAGGAGTAAGGGGCAATGGTCCGACACTACCGACGCGAGGCATCGTAGGTGGCATTCCCCGTGCAATTCCTCCCAACCCGAAGTGCACAGCACCCTGTCGAGGTGGACAAGGGTGGGCGGCGATTGCTCGTTTGACCATGTATAGCGCCGGCCATTGAGGTAAACCTCTTTGAGTGCTAGGTCGTTGATTAGGCGCCGGAACCTGCCCATCACGCGGTGATTGAGATTGCCGTTTTCTTGTCCTCATCGCGATATATGAGGTTGAAGTCATCGCAAATCATCCAAGGCCAAGCACAATCGAGGCGAATGTCACGGAGCTCTTGGAGGAAAGCAATTTTGTTGTCGTCCTCCTGCAGTCTGTAAACCACGGACATCCACCATGGAGTGCCGGAGCCTGTCTGCACCTGGCGGTAATCGCGTTCGTGGTGAACTGGGAACTGGGGGTCTGTGATAGATACGGACCTGCCCCGCCAAGCGAGTAGGATGCCGCCACGCGTGCCGATCGCAGGTAGATACACATACTCTTCAAACTCCGAAGCGAGTCTCTAAAACCACCGAGGAGCAAATCAACTCCATTTTCGTTTCCTGGAGGCAAACAATAGCGGCCCCGTAGTGTCAAGGAGAGATCACATACTCAAACGGAAGGCGCGGGAGTTGAGGCTGCGCACGTTCAACGATCTTGAGGCCATGATCCATATAACTAGATCGACGGGGGGAGGGGGGAACGTGATGCCTAAGTTGCTGTAGCGTCGACAAGGGGCGCCAGGGATAGGCATGGCACCAAGGTCATGCGGGATCTCTTGATCAACTAGAGCGGTGATGGCTGAGATGACGGCGAGGGGGAGGGGTGTCGCGAAGACACCATCATATGCTTTCATCTCGGCGGGGGTGATCTTCTGGCCCGTACCGATGATGCCCAATGTGCGCAGGATTTGAATATGCGCCCTTCTTGGGGCGAGGAGAGGGGGGGGGGGGGGGGGGGGCGCAGTGGTGGAGCGCCCATGGCGAGGGGAGAAGTTGAGGGGTTGCCTCCGTGGACGCCTACCAGGGGGAGGCAGGGCTGCGTTCAGGTGCTTGGTGGCAGCCTGGAGGAAGTCACCCAACGTCCAATCGCGGGGGGTGCAGCAGCGCGAGGCCTGGTGCGGCGCAGCGTAACCGGCGGCGACGCAAAACGCATGTTAATCTTGTGTACCATATAATAATCTATGCATTTGAAACCCTCAATTCACAAGGACTTCCAAGATTGATTCTTTCTCCTATCTGTTAGTTTTGACACTCCAGCATCCCTTGTACGGTAACTATGTTCAGTGAACATCTATGCACAGACGAACGACTACTCTGCTGTTCCTCGGCAGTTGAAGGACCAAGTGAATGAAAGGTACTCAAGTGCAAAGCGTGCAGTACTGAGGACTGGTGGGGATTTTCCCTTCCTGTCACGTCCAGATGAGGTCAATTTGTACCTTCAGGTATTGTTGATTATCTTCCTTTTCCATTTGTTTGTTAATGTGGAACTTTGAAGAACAAATTGCAAAACACTGGCAGCTACACTTAAGGCGAGTTGGAGTAGAACCAAGACCGGATCTAGTCCAGGGTTTCACACGGGATGGTAGCTCCGGGAGCTCAAACGACCACGAAGATGGAAACAGTTTTGATGACCATCCCAAAGATGATGGGGACCGTAGTTCAGGCAGTGATGGCCGTAAGACGGAGCACTCTGAATCAGGGCCACCTAATTCAGATGGACTGGTACCAACAAGCATAGTGCTAGGTATGGTCAGTTCAGCTCTGCATGTTTCCCTATGTGCGTGCTCATGATGCATCATTACTATACATCCGTTTTGTATATTTCTTCAAGTCGGTTGTTTAATGTATGAAGTTATGCCTTTTGCCGGAGTATAGAACTCGTCTTATAGAATATCAGCAGACCCGTAAGTGGCGCGACTGCATTGGAACAACTGATGGAATTCATTCATGTATTTTGTGTAATATAGGAATTTCTTCTTTATTCTGTGTTTGTAGGCTCGTACATTGATGAATTATAGATGCCCGAGACATGTGATCGTGGTTGCTTGTTTTTCTTTGAACCAAATAAATTGCATAACCTCGATAATTTTGTAGTGTCTTGCCAATTTTAATCTCTATTAGAAGGGTTGGACACGCACGTAGCTGGTGTTGTTCGAATTTTTCATTAAAAAATTGTTATTTGCTTTGGCGTGCGGGGAAGATGGAGTGTGTTTTCCTTTTTTATAATGCTGTGTTTTGGCGGACCTTGCGATGTGATGCTTGAGATGTGATGTGTAGGGAAACTATTTGGAGGTGTTTGGTTGACAAACGCAAAGGGTAGTAGGTGACACTGGAACCAGAGGTGTAACGGCACATTCATTGTTTCGTTTGCATCCTGCTTGTAACGTTATCAGTTTACTTACTTTGGCCCCAGCACTGTAATGTGAATACATCACTGGCGCTTTGGAGAACTCCATGTACAGGACATCAAAAGAGCTTCTACGCAAGCAATTTGCAAGCGCTTCACCAGCACAACGTCAAATTCATGAAGCACACACATAAGAAGTATGTGCTCAATACGGTCTCTGAGGTTGAAAAAGCACCGCTCCCGCTGGGGGGATTCGAGACTGACAAGCTCTGCCCCATGGCTGGGTGAGCTGGCCACCACGCCAAATCTGCTATCTTGTTTAATATGGGGATGCATCGCCTATTATATGGACATAGTTGTCTTTTTAATAAATTTGTGAATTTATAAAAAGTTCATGAGTTTTCTTAAAAACATTCATCAATTCAAAAAATGTTCATCATACAAAAATAAAAGTTCGTGTCTACAATAAATGTCTATGAATTTTCTCAAAATATGCATAATAATGTTTGGAATTTTTTAAAAAGATTTCCAAATTTTTACTGATTCAAAAAAATATTCATGAATTCATAAAATGTTTGTCACAAACAAAAATTGTTTCTGAATTTCAAAAGTTGTTCCCCAATTTCTAGAAAATGTTCGCCTATCTAAACAAACTTGTTGACGAGTTCCAAAAAACTTTATTGGCCCATCGTTATTGGGAATTTTATCAAACAATGCAAACTTTTCTTTTACATTGTATAAACATTTGAAATTTTCACACACATTATTTGTAAACTATGCAAACTTTTTTCTTCACATTGTACAAACATTTTGGAAAATTTCACATACATTATTTGGAAATATGTGAGTATTTCCTTTTAATGTCACACTTATTTTTAGAATGGGAATAAACATTTTCTGAACGTTGTTGGGAATTTTATCAAACTATGCAAACTATGTACAGTGTATTCGACCAAGCATGTGTGTGCTATATGTGCGGAGATGCACTTCTAATATATGTAGTATTTTCTATAAGAAATCTATTTAGGCTTTTTAGAAAAGAAATCAATTTAGGTATACATAGTCAAATCGGTAAATATTTTTTACAAATTGGGTGAACATTTTTCGAATTTAAAATTTGTTCACCTAATTGAAAAAAAGTTCACCATAATTTTCACGTTGCGAACATTTTCTAAATTCATGAGCTTTTTTACAAGTTCGTGAATCTTTTTGAATTCCAGAACATTTTTCCAAGTTGCGTACATGTTTTTTGGAACTTGTCAACAAGTTTCTTTTGCATAGATGAATGCTTTTTTGGAATAACATTTCTTTAAATTCAGAAACAACTTTTGAAATTTGGAAACATTTATTGTTTGTGACGAACATTTTCTGAATTCATGAATATCTTGTTGAATCAGTGAACATTTTAAAAAATAATTGGAAATCTTTTTTTTTTTGATTCCAAAACATTGTTTTGAATATTAAAAAAAAAATCATGGGCATTCTTTGTAGATACGAACTTTTATTTTTTCAATCATGAACATTCTTTGAATCGATGAATGCTTTTTTGAAAAAACTGATGAACATTTTATAAATTCACGATTTTTTAAAGACAACGATATGCATATAATAGACAATGCATCCCGATATTAAACAACATCACGGACTTGGCCTGGTGGCTAGCTCGCATAGCGATGACCGTATTAAGCACGTATTTTCTTGTACCCGGACCATATTGAAGCACTTTACAACTACCAGGATCAAGTTAGACCTCGCCATCGACTATGAGGACAATAGATGTAATTATCTCCCGAACACACCACACGCGTGTTCGGCCACTCTCTCCCTTGTGGGTGGGGGTAGCGCTGAAGTCCCTCGCTTGGCGATTGCCCCGGACGACCCATCGTCCCACCCGTCATGGACGTTTCAGCCGGCTTTGCCCGTCTCAGAGCCTTTCGGGCAGATCGAACAACTTGGAGCGTCCTTGAGAAGCCCCTGATGCACGCCACCTAGAAACAAATGGCTCGGAGGCGCTCGCACCATGCATGCCGACTGTACCGAGCGAGCGCACTCGGTTCACCCGTCATCGCCGCGCGTTGCGCCGCACTTTTTTTCGTTTTATTTTTTGGTCCACAAACAAATGGGCCGTCAGCTATAGAAATACGAGATACGTACACAACACGTAGAGCCTGAACTGCTGTCGAGATACGTACACAACTCGTAGAGTTAGGACTGCTGTTTCAACCTCAGGGACCGTATTAAGCATGTATTTTCTTGTACCGGGACCATATTGAAGCACTTTACAACTACCATGATCAAGTTAGACATCGCCATCAACTACGAGGACTATAGATTCAATTATCTCACGAACACACCACAAGCGTGTCCGGCCACTCTCTCCCTCGTGGGCAGGGGTAGCACGGAAGTCCCTCGCATGCCGATGGCCCCGGACGAGCCATCGGCCCACCCGTCATGGACGTTCCAGACGGCTTTGCCCGTCTCGAAGCCTTTCGGGCAGATCGAACAGCTTGGAGCGCCCTTGAGAAGCCCCTGATGCACGCCACCTAGAAATGAACTGTAAGTGCATCTAGTGCCCCTTAGTGACTTTAGTGCCACCCGTCATGGACGTTCCAGACGGCTTTGCCCGTCTCGGAGCCTTTCGGGCAGATCGAACAGCTTGGAGCGCCCTTGAGAAGCCCTTGATGCACGCCACCTAGAAACGAACTGTAAGTGCATCTAGTCCCCCTTAGTGATTTTGGTGTATTGAAGACTTATAGATTAAGTGACTGATGCGTTTGTGAGTGTACATAAGTCTATAAGTCTATGAGGAGTTTGATATTTACAGAGAAAGTCGACCCCTAAAAATGAAGTTCTTCGGTTGAAGACTTTGGATTTCTGAAGACTTTCTGAGACTTTGAAACTGAAGAAATTGGCGTGACCATGAAGACTTGGTATTCATTTGAGGAACATGAAGCATGAAGACTGTTGTTTTCGTAGTTTTATTTTCTCTTTCTTGAGTCATAGGAAACACCGTACTGTTAAAGGGGGTCGAGAAAATACTAAGGAAAAATTTCCATGTGATGCTCAACTCAAAATTCTACACCTACCAATCCTTTCGAGTGAAGCCATTGGAAATCTCATGCAGTTCAGTCAATTTCTTCAGTGACAGAGACGAAGTTCTTCTGGTCTCTGAGGAATTTGTTCTGACTGAGGAGTTAGGAATTCGCTAGTGCGGATTGCCTACAAGTGAGGAACATGATAAGCCCTGAGGAATTTGATAGTCAAATTTCCGACCGTTACTGTGCTACGCGCCAGCTGTCCCAAAATATCTACCCATCTAACGGTCATATCATTGAAGGGCATTTATGTCTTATCATGTCGGGCTGCTCCCTAGGCTATAAATAGCCGCCCCCTACAACCACTAGCTGGTTGGCTGCTCCGAGAGAAACTGACACTTGTCATTTGAGAGCATCCCATCCTCCGAGGACTTTGAGCGAAAATCATCAAGTGAGGAAAACCCAAACCCAAACACCTACAACCCAAAGTGATTGAGCATCACTGAAGAGATTGATCCTGCGTGGATCCGACGCTTGTTACCTTTGAAGACTGTGCATCTTCCAGACGGTTAGGCGTCATGGTCTAGAGCATCCAAGAGGAAATTGTGGATCGCCGAGTGACCGAGTTTGTGAAGGTTTGGAAGTCACCTGAAGACTTACCACGAGTGATTGGGCGACGTCTGTGTGACCTTAGCTCAAGGAGAATACGGTGAGGACTGTGTCGGTGTGTCCTCAGGTTTAAATACCTAGCCGCTCCAACCAGACGTACAACTGTCACAGCAGTTGGAACTGGTCTACCAAATCATTGTCTTCACCAAGCCTACTGGTTCTATTTCCTCAACTCTTTCATTTCCTCATTACTGTGTTGTGTGCTTGTTCATATCTGTTTGAAGACTTTGACTGAAGACTTTCTCAATTTCCTCAGTTCAATTTCTTCAGTCTGTTTGTCTTCATCCTGTGTATCCTGTGTTTACGCTTTCTGTACTCTGTGCTTGTTTTCATTTCATCATGATGACCATGCTTATGCTCTGTTATGTTTGCATCTGAGTACTTATTCCGCTGCAAGTAGTTCTTCTCTTAGGAATTTTCTCTCCCTGAAATTCCTCAGTGAAGAATTCGTAAAAATCGCCTATTCACCCCCCTCTAGTCGACTTAACGCACTTTTAATTGGTATCAGAGCAAGGTACTCCCTTGTTCTGTGTGATTTTGGTTTAACCGCCTGGAGTTTTAGTTATGTCGACCGCAGGAATGAAGACCGTGTCATGCCCCATCTTTGACGGTCACGATTATCCCAAGTGGAAAGCCATGATGAAGAAGCGCCTCATGGCGATGAACAGCGAGCTGTGGACCATCACTGAGATTGGTCTTACCGATCTGTGCAAGATGGCGGAAGCTGATGACATTCGCAAGTACACTCTACTCAACCTCACGGCGAAGGACGTCATTTGCTCCTGTCTGTCTCAAAATCAGTTCAGGAATATCATGCATCTCAGTCATGCGAAGCTCATCTGGGACCGACTCTCTGAGGTCTATGAAGGTCATCGAACTCGTCATGATCCTTGGTTTGAGGATTTCAAGGAATCACTCAAAGCTATGGCATTCGAACCAGAGTCATCATCCTCTACACCATGCCTTATGGCAAAAGGTGCTAAGGTAACTGAATGCTACCTATCCGAGTCCAGTGATGATGAATCTGGTGATGAATTTGGACCAAGTTATGTCAAACTTGCTTCCCTTGCCACTAAACAACAAAGAGCTTTGGAAAAAGTTCAATACATGCTGAATAAGAGCGATGATATGTTGGGTGAAGAAATGGATCAGTCGAAAGCTTTGGCTGAAAGTCTTCAGAGACTTCAATCTAAGTTTGACACCCTTCAAAATCATCATAACACTCTCTTATCTGATCATGAGAAGCTTTCTTATGAATTTCTTCAAAGAAAGCAAGATCTTGAAAAGCTAAGGGTGAGTTATGAAGATCTTCAAAAGGAGCATGATTCATTACTTGCTCAACAAATCAGCGCTGCCTAGGAAGAATTCATTCCTCCATGTTTGAAGTGCATTGGACGTGAATCTGCTAATTCTTCACCTGGATGTTCAAATGCTTCTAATGTTACAAATTCTTCACCTGTCTCTGCTATCACTAATTCCTCATCTGAGGACATTGCTAGTATCACTGATGATGCAGGGCTGAAGGAATTGTATATGACAGGCATGTACAAAAGCCTCAAAGGGCATTAGGCTCTTTGTGATGTGCTTAAAAAGCAGATCCTTAACAGGAACCCTAGGAAAGAGGGTATTGCCTTTGAGAGGAAACTCAATGCTGATGGGACTTACTGGAAGCCTGAGCAGTATCCCAAAACCTCATGGGTTGCTCCAAAGGGACCTCCAGTAGATCCTTCTACTCTATCTGGCTTTACATGTGAATCTCCTCATTCTTTTGATGAGTCATTTGACTCCAACTATAAACTGTTCAAAAATCAGAATGGTGAAGTATTTGCTAGATATGTTGGCACCAACTGCAGGAACGGTTCCCCTATGAAGAAAATCTGGGTTCCCAAAAGGTGCCTTGAAAGTCTTTAGGTGAATGTCATCATGAAACCACCTGTGAAGAATAGGAACCCCAGATCAAATTCTTCATATGGACCAAATTCTTCATGTGGATCCAAGTCCTCGTACAGACCAAATTCCTCACGTGGATCAAATTCCTCAAAAGGATCAAAGTCCTCATATGAACATCATCGTGCTAACGGGAAGATTTAAGGGCTATGAATATGAGCATTATTCTTCTAACCATCATGTTCATAAGTCCTTGAAGAATTTTTCTGCTTATTCATATGCTTACCCTAACTCCTCTTATGTGAAACGAAGTGGACTGGCTTCAATGCCACCGTTCTCTTATGGAGCTCGTAGAATGATGAACTCTTTGCCACCCCTTCAGGGTCAGGTCTCCAGACGTACTTAAACGTCTGAAGAATTTGCTGGAGACCTGAATATGCCTGAAAGGACGCAGGCTAATCATGAAGAAATGAATCCTCATTTCTCACGTCCTCATACTGCTTTATCTGCTCTATTGCTTGATGAAATTGATCTGATGAAATTGATATCATATTCTTCACTGATGAAGTATATGAGTTCATAAGTTGCACTAATTCATCTGCAGGATGATCTACCCAAAGCCACTGAGTGAGTTCTCGATAGTGGATGTACGAATCACATGACTGGCGACAAGAATTTATTGATGGATGTTCCCTTATCTCCATCGCATCTGAAGCATATCATCTTCGCTAACAAAGGCAAAAGCAAGGTATTGGGTCTAGGTAAGGTTGCGATCTCAAAGGATCGACACATGGACAAAGTCATGCTTGTCGAGTCCTTAGGATACAACCTCATGTCAGTCTCAATGCTTTGTGATCTTGATATGGTTGTTATCTTTGGCAAGTATCGTTGTGTTGTGATCATGGAAGCTGACAATTCCAAAGTCTTCGAAGGCTTTAGGAGAGGAGATCTGTATATTGTTGATTTCTCTACAGGACCACAACCAGCTATATGTCTACTTGCAAAAGCTTCAGAAGGCTGGCTATGGCATCGACGACTAGGTCATGCTGGCATGAGGAACTTGCACACGCTCGCGAAGAAGAAGCATGTCATTGGCATTGAGAATGTCAAATTCCTCAAGGATCACTTGTGCGGAGCCTGTGAAGCTGGAAAGATGACCAAGGCCAAGCATCCAGCAAAGACTATCATGACTACCACTCGACCATTTGAATTGCTTCACATGGATCTCTTTGGTCCTAACCATTATTCTGCATTCACTAATGAAGCATCTCTATATGGCTTTGTTATTGTTGATGATTACTCTCGTTACACATGGGTGCATATTGTCACTTACAAACGTGAAGTGCAGGAAGTCTTCAAACGATTTTCCTCGAGGGCTTCAACCAACTTTGGTGTGAAGATCAAGCACATCAGAAGTGACAATGGAACTGAGTTCAAGAATACTGGTCTTGATGACTATCTTGATGAACTTGGTATTACTCATGAGTTATCTGCTCCTTATACTCCTCAGCAGAATGGCGTCGTGGAGCGCAAGAACAGGACTCTTGTTGAGATGGCTCGCACTATGCTTGATGAATACAAGACGCCTCGTCATTTCTGGATTGAGGCAATTGATACTGCGTGCCACATCATCAACAGGGTATATCTTCACAAATTCTTCAAGAAGACTGCATATGAACTCCTCACTGACAAGAAACCCAATGTGAGTTATTTCAAAGTCTTCGGTGCTAAATGTTGGATTAGAGATCCTCATCACAATTCTAAATTTGCACCGAAAGCACATGAAGGTTTTATGCTTGGTTACGGAAAGGACTCGCACACCTACAGAGTCTTCAACAACGTTCACCACAAGGTTGTTGAAACTGTAGATGTGCGGTTCGATGAAACTAATGGCTCGCAAAGAGAGCACCTACCTCCTGTGCTAGATGAAAATCACCTGAGGAATCCATCAAGTTCAAGGCTACTGAGGATGTCATTCCTACCGAAGAATCTGCTGAAGAAGTCATTCCAGAACGTGAAGAACATCATGCTGATGCACCTGAGGAAAATGGTGCTGAAGAAAATGCTGATCAAATTCCTCAACGACAACCCGCTCATCCTCGCGTTGCAAATGAAGTGCAGATTGAGAAAATCATCAGCGACATCAACATTCCAGGTCCTCTCACACGCTCAAGAGCTTCACATTTGTCTAACTTTTGTGGGCACTTTGCTTTCGTCTCTATCACAGAGCCCACTAAGGTAGATGAAGCATTTCTGGAGCCTGAGTGGATTCAAGCTATGCAAGAGGAATTACATCAATTCGAGCTCAACAACGTCTGGGAACTGGTCAAACGTCCAGATCCTCGCAAGCACAATATCATTGGCACAAAGTGGATCTACCGCAACAAGCAAGATGAAAATGGCCTTGTGGTGAGGAATAAGGCACGGCTTGTAGCTCAAGGCTACACACAGGTTGAAGGAATTGATTTCGATGAAACTTTTGCACCTGTTGCTAGACTTGAGGCTATTCGCATATTACTTGCTTATGCTAACCATCATGATATCATCTTATATCAAATGGATGTGAAAAGTGCATTCCTCAATGGTAAGCTTGAGGAAGAAGTATATGTTGCTCAACCCCCAGGTTTTGAAGATCCAAAGCATCCTGACAAAGTCTTCAGACTCAATAAGGCCCTCTATGGCCTCAAGCAGGCCCCTCGGGCGTGGTATGATACTTTGAAGGAATTCCTCATGAAGAAAGGCTTCAAACCCGGTTCACTTGACCCAACTCTTTTCACTAAATCTTATGATGGTGAATTGTTTGTGTGCCAAATATATGTTGATGATATCATTTTTGGCTGTACTGACCAACGTTACAGTGATGAATTTGCCTATATGATGAGTGAAGAATATCAAATGTCTATGATGGGAGAATTGAAATTCTTCTTAGGTCTTCAAATTCGTCAACAGCGCAATGGCATATTCATATCTCAGGAGAAATACCTCAAGGATGTACTGAGGAAATTCGGCATGCAAGATTGCAAAGGCGTCAAAATCCCTATGCCCACAAATGGCCATCTATGCACTGATGAAAATGGTATTGACTTCGATCAAAAGGTATACCTCTCCATGATTGGTTCTTTATTGTATTTATGTGCATCTAGGCCAAATATTATGCTTAGTGTTTGCATGTGTGCCCGATTTCAAGCTACACCAAAGGAATCACACCATAAGGCTGTGAAGCATATTCTTCGATATCTAGCTCACACACCAACACTTGGATTATGGTATCCCAAGGGCTCGGCTTTTGATCTCATTGGATATTCGGACTCTGACTATGCTGGTGATCATGTGGACCGCAAGTCAACATCAGGCACATGCCATTTCCTCGGACGATCCTTGGTCTGTTGGTCCTCGAAGAAACAGAACTACGTATCACTGTCTACTGCTGAAGCTGAGTACATTGCTGCTGGTTCTTGCTGTGCTCAATTGTTGTGGATGAAGCAAACCCTCAAGGACTATGGCGTCAACATGAAGAATGTGCCTCTCTACTGTGACAATGAGAGTGCCATCAAGATTGCTCATAACCCTGTTCAGCACTCGAAGACAAAGCACATTCAGATTCGTCATCATTTTCTTCGTGATCATGTGTTGAAGGGCGACATCTCTATTGAGCATGTGAAGACTGAAGAACGGCTAGCCGATATCTTCACAAAGCCCTTGGATGAGAAGAGATTTAGCAAGTTGAGGTGTGAGCTAAATATCCTAGAATCTTCGAATGTCCTTTGAAAAGGACACACATCCTAACACTTATCCAAAATTGATGACTTAGATGTGCAACACGCAAAGAAACGTTTTTCTTCAATCAATGAAGACTAACACCTAAGTGTGAAGAAATTAACGAAGAATTTGATTCTCAGAACCCTACGACAATTGTACGCGGTGTCTGAAATCATCATTCTTATACGGTGGGTCACGCCACCACCAAAAGTTGAAAATCTTCAATTTGAGTTTTTCCTCATTTTTAAAATTCCCCAGTTGTTCATTTTCTTCAAATTTGCAATGTCTTCACTCTTTCCGTTGTTGTTCTTCATTGGCAATATATATATATGAGTTTATGTCCTATACAACATTCACTTATTGCTTTCTTCAAGTTGACTTTTCTGCTAAGTGAATGTGATCGGACTCTTCCCCCTCTATGCTAAACTCAACCCAGTCTATTCACAAATTCTTCATGTGCGTTCTATTTGAAACTCGTTCAAAATCTTCACTGTGTCCTTGTCAGCTGAAGAATTTGCGAACGAAACTTTAAAACTTATCTTATCTGAATTTTCGGCTTTTGCCGCTCAAACCGTTCCACATTCCACGATATATTATCCTATTCACCCATGATCGTACACGATCGCCACCTCTCAGTACGTGGGTGACACATGTCACACGAATGAGAAGGGTCAGGGGCACGTTCGTCCAATTTCCTCGGGCGAGCAGTTTCTCACTTCGGCTATAAATACTCCGCTCGACCTCACTCCCTCGCTCGAGCTCTCAAACCCTAGCGCCGCCGCTACTTCCATCGTCGCCGGTGAGGAAGAGCTTCACTGCCTCGACCTCGTCGCCGTCGTACTCGCGCCGGCTGCGGATTTCTTCACTCCGCCGTAGATGTCTTCCTCTGCCAAGTTAGGGCGTGGAAGATCCGAACTGACGAGCTTCTAAATCTACACTTCACAGTTCGTCGTGTTCTTCGTCAAGGGTAATTAAAAGTTACTTTTACTGCCCTTGTTGATTCCGATGTTTTCTACAAAATCTTCAAAAGGTGTTTATTCTTCAAATCTTCACACACTAAACACCTCACATATCATCTGTTCTTGATCTGTTTCCCTAAGCAACATTTTTCTTCAAGATTCCTCAATTGTGTGGATTTTTAATCTGTACAACTCTGGAACCTAAGTCAAAGAACACTTAGTGAAATTCCTCAAGACTCATATGGTCAAATTCCTCAAACTTGTTCTTTTTGCAAAAACTTTGAGAACGCATATGACCTCTCCAAATTCTTCACACCTATACTCTGTTCACAGGTACAAATGTCCGCTGCTGAATCTCTAGGTTCTCATCAACTTAACTCATTTGCAGCGTTCCTCGAAGAAAAGTTGCATACCTCTTCAAAGAAATCAATAGTTCAAAATCCTCAGCTGAAGAAAATGGCAGATGGCAAGAAACCTCAGAAGGGAGGTAAGAAATTGGAAGTCAACACAACGTTTGAAATCCTTGAGGATGTCTATGATGAATATTGCACTCCTTATGAGGCCAAACATGGCAAGGAGACCAAGAATCAGCGCAAGGTGCGCATACAGAAGATAGAGAGGAGATGGGCACGGGAATGGAGGGAATATCGCTACGTTACACCCAAGTACATGAAGAAATTCCCTGTACACCCTCCATGCCCAAGACCTCCATTGGCACCTGGCCAAGTTGCTGATCCCTCTAGCATCAGAAGAGGTGAGGAATTTCCCAAGGAATGGGCCAAGCGACAAGCTAAGCTGGCCAAAATGGCAAACGAAGAAGTGAAGAAATTTAATGAAGATTCTGCTGCTGCCACTGCTGAGGCCTCTGCTAGCAAGCCTAAAAAGGCCATGCCAAAGAAGCCCGCACACAAGCCCATGGGTTCTGCAGCAAAGTCCTCACAGCCCAGCTCATCTGCAATGCCCTCACGGCCCAGCTCCTCAGCAAAGCCCTCACGGCAATTTCCTCAAGCTGCACCAGCTCCTCCAAAGTCCTCAGCTCCTCCTTCCAAATCCTCAGCACCTGCGCATCTCGCCTCATGCTAAAGGATAATAGGCATATCTATTGCCTCAGGAGCCTCTGCAAGTTCTTCAGCTCCTCCAAATTCCTCAACAGGCCCCACTCTGCTGAAGACTAAGGCCACTGCTGGACGAGGTTCTCGACCAAGTCCTCACAAGAAGCAGGTCGCCTTCCAAGTACCGTCCGATGACGATGAAGCTGATGATGAAGAACTCACTGAAATCATCAGAGATAGGCAGCACAGGGCCGCTAGAGCCAAAGGCAGTAATGTGCCATTGATGCTGGATCCAAAGTTAATCCTTGACTTCATCGACTTATGGCACAAGGACCCCAACACACCTCTGCCTGAGATGAACCTCACTTCTGGTCAAAGTCATGTGTTGACTGCCTTCATTGATGAAGAGAAATGGAAATATGAACAAGGGAGGAAGGTGAAGAAAGCGCAGTACAAGAAAGAGCGCTTTCTGAAGCAAAACATCTTGAAGCTTTCACCTGAAGAACTTGTAGCTCTGCAATCAGAGATCAAGAATCTGAGTGATGAATTTGATCGCTACTATGCTGACTGGCTTGGAGCCAAGGTCAGATTTGTGAAGATAACTGAGAAGTTCACTACCAATGTTGCAGCCCCAACGCAACAAGAAATTCCTCAGGCTGAGGCATCTGCTCAGCCTACAGAAGAACATGCCAGCACCGCTGATGAAAATCAGGCTGCTGATGAAACTGCTAGTACCAGCCACTGGTGTCTGCATTCCAGCCGCTGGTGACTCTGCCAGGGCAACCACTAGTGTTGTGCCTGAAGAAATAGTCAGGCCAGCTGAAGCTTCAACCGCTGTGCCTGAAGAAACTGACAATGCCAGGGCAACTGCATCAGTTGTGCCTGAAGAAACTGAACCAATTTCCTCTGCACCTCCTGCACCCACACCAATTACAATTCTTCCCTCTGCATCAGATGTGAAGAAGACCAAGGCTGCGGAGTGTGCAGCTATGAAGAAAAGGAAAGCATCAACTTCATCAGAATCTTCAGCTCCGAAGAAGATGAAGAAATTGACTAGCTCTTTTGAGAATCCGATTGATGTTGTTCCAGTCTCAAGCATGCCATCAAAGGAACTTGTTCCTTTTGATGAAGAATATGTGATCCCAAGCGGATCCGATGAAGATATTCCTTCTGCTGCTTCTTCAGAGCAGTTGGATGAAGAAATTGAAGTGGATGCAATCCTTTCAACCCCAGTTGTCTCATCGCCCATGCCTCAGTTCACTGCTGAAGAGGCCGGCGTTGAAGAAATGAGTGATGAAGGTGAGGATGTGGACATTGGGTGCACAACGCCTGTGATGAACGATGACTTTTGGGAAAGTCAGCACCCCAATTCTCCTTTGTTCACTCCTTTGCAACAAATTCCTCAGTCCCCAGTGCGAACTGAAGTTCAAATGGGCTCTCAAGAACCTCACCCACTCCGTCTATTCATGACGAGATTCTAGCCACTAGTGCTGATGTTAATGTTGATGAAGAATTGAAGACCCAGGCTGCCACTGAAGAAACTGAAATTCCTCAGCCTGTGGATCCTGAGATTGCGATTCCTGAGGTTGTGATGCAATTGACTGACACTCCTCAGCCCAAGCCAAAGGATCCCTTCTCGAAGAAGCAAAAATTCAAGGCTGATGACTTCTTCGGCGAGCATGTGTTCTTCACCGAGTATAACCCATATGACTCTGCTTGTCTTAGAAGGAAGCGTTTCTGGACTGCCAGCCAAGCCAACTTCTATTCTTCACTACTTTTCAACAAAGACAAAGTCTTCGACCATGAGCATATTCCTCACGTGGACATGGAATCACTGCCTTGCTTCACGCCAGTCCTCAGTGTTCTTTATGACGCTGGACTGCTCAACTTTTGCACTGATATTGTTGATTGAAATGAAGAGCTAATTCTTTAGTTCTATGCAACACTGCACATCACAGGAGATGCTTATGATGTGAACTCTTGGGTATTGGACTGGATGACAGAGAATACTCACTTCAAAGCACTGGCCTCTGAATTGCTTCATGCCCTGCCTGTCAGTCCTCCCCTTGAAGGCGCTCGTTGCCTATACCATGAACCTGAACTTACCGCTCACTACATGTAAGTGTTGATGAAGCCGCTGAAGCCCGGTTAAGCCCCAAGGACCAAATTCCTCGTGAAGGAATTGCTGTATGTGCCTAGAACTGTCTATCGCATTCTGTCAAAGACATTGAGTCCAATAAAAGGCCACGACTCGAATGATGAAGAAGTCGTTGGCATCATGAAGAATCTGCTATTCAGTATCATGCATGGCATTCCTGTCAACTACCATGATTTCTTCATGAGGACTCTGGCAAATGTTGCACTCTCTCCGTTTGACTTGAAGCCTTACGCTCCTTGGATTATGAGATTCCTCAGAACAAGGTCTTCACTCAACTACAAGGCTAATTTTCAAAATCATCTCAGCTACTTGCCCCCCATTGAAGTCCTCAAACGGACATTTTCCTCAGCTGATGAAAAGGGCAAGGCCACTGCTGTTATTGATGAAGGCATTCGTCCATTGGATGGTCAGTTCCACAAAGCTGCATCTTACTCCACCAATGATGACTCTGCCACTCATGACTCTGCCGCTAATGCCTCAAAGCAAAATCCTCAAGGCACAGCTCCAAGGGTGATGACTGATCGTGAGCTTCTCCTCAGTCTTCACCAGAAGGTCGATCGCAACCACAAATGGGTTAAGCGTCAGTTTGGTTCTATTCTTCACAACATGACAGCTACACACAATGCAGTGAAGAAAAACCATTACTACCTCCATGAAGTCTTCGGTCGCACCTGGGCTGTTCTGTCACATCTGTATGGTGAAGAAGATCTGAAGCAAATGGGTCTCAAGCAGAACTTTGACTGGTCTCAGCCACCAGCGAAGAAATACAAGAAGGTCAAAGTTCCCTCCTTGGTGGCCAGCTCATATTCTTCATCACGCGACAAGGACGAGTTTGAAGATTTGGATGACACTGCGGCAAGCCCTACTACAACAACCGACCCCAACAACGCTGGCGCTCCTTCATCATCATGATATTCTTCAGGGGCGTTAGTACTCATTTTTCGATCCTTTTGGTCATTCGATGACAAAGGGGGAGAAATTTGAGTTAGTCTTCAAGCGGGTCTACCTATATGGGCGTTTTTTTGCTAAGTTACAACTCTCGTTCTTTTGAAGACTTTGCTGGATCGAGTTGTAAACTTAAACTCAATGGTGGTCTGATACTTTTGCTGTGTTCTTCTGCATGCTTATTCCTCATATATGTTAATGCACGCATGCTGAATTACATCAGTCACCATATTTCATCATGCATTTCAAATTCTTCATAGTATATGTTAAATGCGTGTATGAATTGCAAGATATATGGGGAGATCTCCATGATTCTACTCTTCAAGTCTGCATTGCTTCAAAAGCAAATTTCTCACTATGCACATCTTCAGGGGGAGTTCTTATATATCTTGCAATCAAATTCCTCAATATCAGTATTTACACTTCATATGTTTATCCCCGTTGAAAACTTAACCTATATTGTCATCAGTCACCAAAAAGGGGGAGATTGTAAGTGCATCTAGTGCCCCTTAGTGATTTTGGTGTATTAAAGACTTATAGGTTAAGTGACTGATGCGTTTGTGAGTGTACACAGGTCTATAAATCTATGAGGAATTTGATATTTACAGAGAAAGTCGACCCCTAAAAATGAAGTTCTTCGATTGAGGACTTTGGATTTCTGAAGACTTTCTGAAGACTTTGAAAGTGAAGAAATTGGTGTGACCATGAAGACTTGGTATTCATTCGAGGAACATGAAGCATGAAGACTGTTGTTTTCGTAGTTTCATTTTCTCTTTCTTGAGTCATAGGAAACACCGTACTGTTAAAGGGGGTCGAGGAAATACTAAGGAAAAATTTCCATGTGATGCTCAACTCAAAATCCTACACCTACCAATCCTTTTGAGTGAAGCCATTGGAAATCTCATGCAGTTCAGACAATTTCTTCAGTGACAGAGATGAAGTTCTTCTGGTCTCTGAGGAATTTGTTCTGACTGAGGAGTTAGGAATTCGCCAGTGCGGATTGCCTACAAGTGAGGAACATGATAAGCCATGAGGAATTTGATAGTCAAATTTCCGACCGTTGCTGTGCTACGCGCCAACTATCCCAAAATATCTACCCACCTAACGGTCATATCATTGAAGGGCATTTATGTCTTCTCATGTCGGGCTGCTCCCTAGGCTATAAATAGCCGCCCCCTACAACCACTAGCTGGTTGGCTGCTCCGAGAGAAACTGACACTTGTCATTTGAGAGCATCCCATCCTCCGAGGACTTTGAGCGAAAACCATCAAGTGAGGAATGAAGGAAATATGCCCTAGAGGCAATAATAAAGTTGTTATTTATATTTCCTTATATCATGATAAATGTTTATTATTCATGCTAGAATTGTATTAACCGGAAACTTAGTACATGTGTGAATACATAGACAAACAGAGTGTCACTAGTATGCCTCTACTTGACTAGCTCGTTGAATCAAAGATGGTTAAGTTTCCTAGCCATAGACATGAGTTGTCATTTGATTAATGGGATCACATCATTAGGAGAATGATGTGATTGACTTGACCCATTTCGTTAGCTTAGCACTTGATCGTTTAGTTTACTGCTATTGCTTTCTCCATGACTTATACATGTTCCTATGACTATGAGATTATGCAACTCCCGAATACCGGAGGAACACTTTGTGTGCTACCAAACATCACAACATAACTGGGTGATTATAAAGGTGCTCTACAGGTGTCTCCGATGGTGTTTGTAGAGTTGGCATAGATCGAGATTAGGATTTGTCACTCCGATTGTCGGAGAGGTATCTCTGGGCCCTCTCGGTAATGCACATCACTATAAGCCTTGCAAGCAAAGTGACTAATGAGTTAGTTGCGGAATGATGCATTACGGAACGAGTAAAGAGACTTGCCGGTAACGAGATTGAGCTAGGTATTGAGATACCGACGATCGAATCTCGGGCAAGTAACATACCGATGACAAAGGGAACAACGTATGTTGTTATGCGGTTTGACCGATAAAGATCTTCTTAGAATATGTAGGAACCAATATGAGCATCCAGGTTCCGCTATTGGTTATTGACCGGAGACATGTCTCGGTCATGTCTACATAGTTCTCGAACCCGTAGGGTCCGCACGCTTAAAGTTCTGTGACGATCGGTATTATGATGTACCGAAGGTAGTTCGGAGTCCCGGATATGATCACGGACATGACGAGGAGTCTTGAAAAGGTCGAGACGTAAAGATCGATATATCGGACGACTATGTTCGGACACCGGAAGTGTTTCGGGAGGTTTCGGACATATACCGGAGTACCGGGGGGTTACCGGAACCCCCGGAGAGTGTAATGGGCCTATTGGGCCTTAGTGGAGAAGAGGAGGGGCGGCCAGGGCAGGCCGCGCCCCCCCTCCCCCTCTAGTACGAATTGGACAAGGAGGGGGGGGGGCCCTTTCCTTCCTCCTCTTTCCTTCCCTTTCGCCTTCTCCTACTCCTACTAGGAAAGAAGGAGTCCTACTCCCGGTGGGAGTAGGACTCCCCCTTTGGCGCGCCCTCCTCCTTGACCGGCCGCCTTCCCCCTAGCTCCTTTATATACAGGGGCAGGGGGCACCCCAAGATAACAATTGATCATTGATCTCTTAGCCGTGTGTGGTGCCCCCCTCCACCATAATCCACCTCAGTCATATCGTAGCGGTGCTTAGGCGAAACCTTGCGTCGGTAACTTCATCAACACCGTCACCACGCCGTCGTGCTGACGAAGCTCTTCCTTGAAGCTCTACTGGATTGTGAGTTCGCAGGACGTCACCGAGCTGAACGTGTGCTGAACGCGGAGGTGCCGTACGTTCAATACCGAGGATCGGTCGATCGTGAAGACGTACGAGTACATCAACCGCGTTGTCATAACGCTTCCGCTTACGGTGTACGAGGGTACGTAGACGACACTCTCCCCTCTCGTTGCTATGCATCACCATGATCTTGCGTGTGCATAGGATTTTTTTTGAAATCACTACGTTCCCCAACAGTGGCATCGAGCCAGGTTTATGCATAGATGTTATATGCACGAGTAGAACACAAATGTGTTGTGGGCGATACTAGTCATACTGCTTACCAGCATGTCATACTTTGATTCGGCGGTATTGTTGGATGAAGCGGCCCGGACCGACATTACCTGTACGCTTACGCGAGACTGGTTCTACCGACGTGTTTCGCACACAGGTGGCTGGCGGGTGTCAATTTCTCCAACTTTAGTTGAATGGAGTGTGGCTACGCCCGGTCCTTGTGAAGGTTAAAAAGGCACATACTTGACAAAATATCATTGTGGTTTTGATGCGTAGGTAAGAATGGTTCTTGCCCAGCCCGTAGCAGCCACGTAAAACTTGCAACAACAAAGAAGAGGACGTCTAACTTGTTTTTGCAGAGCATGTTGTGATGTGATATGGTCAATACATGATGCTAAATTTTATTGTATGAGATGATCATGTTTTGTAACAGAGTTATCGGCAACTGGCAGGAGCCATATGGTTGTCGCTTTATTGTATGAAATGCAATCGCCATGTAATTGCTTTACTTTATCACTAAGCGATAGCGATAGTCGTAGAAGCAATAGTTGGCGAGACGACAACGATGCTACGATGGAGATCAAGGTGTCGCGCCAGTGACGATGGTGATCATGACATTGCTTTGGAGATGGAGATCAAAGGCACAAGATGATGATGGCCATATCATATCACTTATATTGATTGCATGTGATGTTTATCCTTTATGCATCTTATTTTGCTTAGTTCGACGGTAGCATTATAAGATGATCTCTCACTAAATTTCAAGGTACAAGTGTTCTCCCTGAGTATGCACCGTTGCGACAGTTCTTCATGCTGAGACACCACGTGATGATCGGGTGTGATAAGCTCTACGTTCACATACAACGGGTGCAAGCCAGTTTTGCACACGCAGAATACTCGGGTTAAACTTGACGAGCCTAGCATATGCAGATATGGCCTCAGAACACTGGAGACCGAAAGGTCGAGCGTGAATCATATAGAAAATATGATCAACATAGTGATGTTCACCATTGAAAACTACTCCATCTCACGTGATGATCGGACATGGTTTAGTTGATATGGATCACGTGATCACTTAGATGATTAGAGGGATGTCTATCTAAGTGGGAGTTCTTAAGTAATATGATTAATTGAACTTTAATCTATCATGAACTTAGTCCTGGTAGTATTAGCATATCTATGTTGTAGATCAATAGCTCGCGTTTAGCTCCCCTGTTTCATTTTTTGATATGTTCCTAGAGAAAACTAAGTTGAAAGATGTTAGTAGCAATGATGCGGATTGGATCCGTGATCTAAGGATTATCCTCATTGCTGCACAGAAGAATTATGTCCTTGATGCACCGCTAGGTGACAAACCGATTGCAGGAGCAGATGCAGACGTTATGAACGTTTGGCAAGCTCGATATGATGACTACTTGATAGTTTAGTGCACCATGCTTTACGGCTTAGAATCGGGGCTTCAAAGACGTTTTGAACGCCACAGAGCATATGAGATGTTCCAAGAGTTGAAATTAGTATTTCAGACTCATGCCCAAATCGAAAGGTATGAGACCTTTGACAAGTACTTTGCCAACAAGATGGAGGAGAATAGCTCAGCTAGTGAGCATGTGCTCAGAATGTCTGAGTACTACAATCACTTGAATCAAATGGGAGTTAATCTTCCAGATACGATAGTGATTGACAGAGTTCTCTAGTCACTATCACCAAGTTACTAGAACTTCATGATGAACTATAGTATGCAAGGGATAACGGAAACGATTCCCAAGCTCTTCGTGATGCTAAAATCGACGAAGGTAGAAATCAAGAAAACATCAAGTTTTGATGGTTGACAAGACCACTAGTTTCAAGGAAAGGGCAAAGGGAAGAAGGGGAACTTCAAGAAGAACGGCAAGCAAGTTACTGCTCAAGTGAAGAAGCCCAAGTCTGGACCTAAGCCTGAGACTAAAGTGCTTCTACTGCAAAGGGACTGGTCACTGGAAGCAGAACTGCCCCAAGTATTTGGCGGATAAGAAGGATGGCAAAGTGAACAAAGGTATATTTGATATACATGTTATTGATGTGTACTTTACTAGTATTTATAGCAACCCCTCAGTATTTGATACTAGTTCAGTTGCTAAGATTAGTAACTCGAAACGGAAGTTGCAGAATGAACAGAGACTAGTTAAGGGTGAAGTGATGATGTGTGTTGGAAGTAGTTCCAAGATCATCATCGCACACTCCCTATACTGTCGGGATTAGTGTGATCCTAAATAAGTGTTATTTGGTGTTTGCGTTGAGCATGAATATGATTTGATCATGTTTATTGCAATATGGTTATTCATTTAAGTTAGAGAATAATTGTTGTTCTGTTTACATGAATAAAACCTTCTATGGTCATACACCCAATGAAAATGGTTTGTTGGATCTCTATAGTAGTGATACACATATTCATAATATTGAATCCAAAAGATGCAGAGTTGATAATGATAGTGCAACTTATTTGTGGCACTGCCGTTTAGGTCATATTGGTGTAAAGCGCATGAAGAAACTCCATTCTGATGGACTTTTGGAATCACTTGATTATGAGTCACTTGGTACTTGCGAACCATGCCTCATGGGCAAGATGACTAAAACGCCGTTCTCCGGAACTATGGAGCGAGCAACAGATTTGTTGGAAATCATACATACCGATGTATGTGGTCCGATGAATGTTGAGGCTCGTGGCGGGTATCGTTGTTTTCTCACCTTCACAGATGATTTGGGCAGATATGGGTATATCTACTTGATGAAACATAAGTCTGAAACATTTGAAAGGTTCAAAGAATTTCAGAGTGAAGTGGAAAATCATCGTAACAAGAAAATAAAGTTTCTACGATCTGATCGTGGAGGAGAATATTTGAGTTACGAGTTTGGTCTTCATTTGAAACAATGCGGAATAGTTTCGCAACTCACGCCACCTGGAACACCACAGTATAATGGTGTGTCCGAACATTGTAACCGTACTTTATTATATATGGTGCAATCTATGATGTCTCTTACCGATTTACCACTATTGTTTTGGGGTTATGCATTAGAGATAGCTGCATTCACGTTAAATAGGGCACCATCTAAATCCGCTGAGACGACACCATATGAACTGTGGTTTGGCAAGAAATCAAAGTTGTCGTTTCTTAAAGTTTGGGGTTGTGATGCTTATGTGAAAAAGTTTCATCCTGATAAGCTCAAACCCAAATCAGAGAAATTGTCTTCATAGGATACCCAAAGGAGGCAGTTGGGTACACCTTCTATCGCAGATCCGAAGGCAAGACATTCATTGCTAAGAATGGATCTTTCTAGAGAAGGAGTTTCTCTCGAAAGAAGTGAGTGGGAGGAAAGTAGAACTTGATGAGGTAACTATACCTGCTCCCTTATTGGAAAGTAGTTCATCACATAAATCTGTTCCTGTGACTCCTACACCAATTAGTGAGGAAGCTAATGATGATGATCATGTAACTTCAGATAAAGTTACTACCGAACCTCGTAGGTCAACCAGAGTGAGATCCGCACCAGAGTGGTACAGTAATCCTGTTCTGGAGGTCATGTTACTTGACCATGACGAACCTACGAACTATGAAGAAGCGATGATGAGCCCAGATTCTGCGAAATGGCTTGAGGCCATGAAATCTGAGATGGGATCCATGTATTAGAACAAAGTGTGGACTTTGGTTGACTTGCCCGATGATCGGCAAGCCATAGAAAATAAATGGATCTTCAAGAGGAAGACGGACGCTGATAGTAGTGTTACTATCTACAAAGCTAGACTTGTCGAAAAAGGTTTTGATAAAGTTCAAGGTGTTGACTATGATGAGATTTTCTCACTCGTAGCGATGCTTAAGTCTGTCCGAATCATGTTAGCAAATTGCCACATTTTATGAAATCTGGCAAATGGATGTCAAAACTACATTCCTTAATGGATTTCTTAAATAAGAGTTGTATATGATGCAACCAGAAGGTTTTGTCGATCCTAAAGGTGCTAACAAAAATGTGCAAACTCCAGCAATCCATCTATGGACTGGTGCAAGCATCTCGGAGTTGGAATATACGCTTTGATGAGTTGATCAAAGCAGATAGTTTTATACAAACTTGCGGTGAAGCCTGTATTTACAAGAAAGTGAGTGGGAGTACTACAACATTTCTGATAAGTATATGTGAAGGACATATTGTTGATCAAAAATAATGTAGAATTTTCTGGAAAGCATAAAGGAGTATTTGAAAGGAGTTTTTCAAAGAAAGACCTCAGTGAAGCTGCTTACATATTGAGCATCAAGATCTATAGAGATAGATCAAGACGCTTGATAAGTTTTTTCAATGAGTACATACCTTGACAAGATTTTGAAGTAGTTCAAAATGGAACAGTCAAAGAAAGAGTTCTTGCCTGTGTTACAAGGTGTGAAATTGAGTAAGACTCAAAGCCCGACCACGGCAGAAGATAGAGAGAGAATGAAAGTCATTCCCTATGCCTCAGCCATAGGTTCTATAAAGTATGCCATGTTGTGTACCAGATCTATTGTATACCCTACACTGAGTTTTGCAAGGGAGTACAATAGTGATCTAGGAGTAGATCACTGGACAACAGTCAAAATTATCCTTAGTGGAATTAGGATATGTTTCTCGATTATGGAGGTGACAAACGGTTCGTCGTAAAGGGTTACACCGATGCAAGTTTTGACACTGATCCAGATGACTCTAAGTCTCAATCCGGATACATATTGAAAGTGGGAGCAATTAGCTAAAGTAGCTCCGTGCAGAGCATTGTAGACATAGAAATTTGCAAAATACATACGGATCTGAATTTGGCAGACCCATTGACTAAACTTCTCTCACAAGCAAAACATGATCACACCTTAGTACTCTTTGGGTGTTAATCACATGGCGATGTGAACTAGATTACTGACTCTAGTAAACCCTTTGAGTGTTGGCCACATGGCGATGTGAACTATGGATATTAATCACATGGTGATGTGAACTATTGGTGTTAAATCACATAGCGATGTGAACTAGATTATTGACTCTAGTGCAAGTGGGAGACTGAAGGAAATATGCCCTAGAGGCAATAATAAAGTTGTTATTTATATTTCCTTATGTCATGATAAATGTTTATTATTCATGCTAGAATTTTATTAACCGGAAACTTAGTACATGTGTGAATACATAGACAAACAGAGTGTCACTAGTATGCCTCTACTTGACTAGCTCATTGAATCAAAGATGGTTAAGTTTCCTAGCCATAGACATGAGTTGTCATTTGATTAACGGGATCACATCATTAGGAGAATGATGTGATTGACTTGACCCATTTCATTAGCTTAGCACTTGATCGTTTAGTTTACTGCTATTGCTTTCTCCATGACTTATACATGTTCCTATGACTATGAGATTATGCAACTCCCGAATACTGGAGGAACACTTTGTGTGCTACCAAACATCACAACGTAACTGGGTGATTATAAAGGTGCTCTACAGGTGTCTCCGATGGTGTTTGTAGAGTTGGCATAGATCAAGATTAGGATTTGTCATTCCGATTGTCGGAGAGGTATCTCTGGGCCCTCTCGGTAATGCACATCACTATAAGCCTTGCAAGCAAAGTGACTAATGAGTTAGTTGCGGAATGATGCATTACGGAACGAGTAAAGAGACTTGCCGGTAATGAGATTGAGCTAGGTATTGAGATACCGACGATCGAATCTCGGGCAAGTAACATACCGATGACAAAGGGAACAACGTATGTTGTTATGCAGTTTGACCGATAAAGATCTTCGTAGAATATGTAGGAATCAATATGAGCATCCAGGTTCCGCTATTGGTTATTGACCGGAGACATGTCTCGGTCATGTCTACATAGTTCTCGAACCCGTAGGGTCCGCACGCTTAAAGTTCTGTGACGGTTGGTATTATGAGTTTTTGTGTTTTGATGTACCGAAGGTAGTTCAGAGTCCCGGATATGATCACAGACATGACGAGGAGTCTCGAAAAGGTCGAGACGTAAAGATCGATATATTGGACGACTATGTTCAGACACCGGAAGTGTTTCAGGAGGTTTCAGACATATACTGGAGTACCGGGGGGGGGGGGTTACCGGAACCCCCCGGGGAGTGTAATGGGCCTATTGGGCCTTAGTGGAGAAGAGGAGGGGCGGCCAGGGTAGGCCGCGCGCCCCCTCCCCCTCTAGTCCGAATTGGACAAGGAGGGGGGGGGGCGCCCCCCTTTCCTTCCTCCTCTCTCCTTCCCTTTCCCCTTCTCCTACGCCTAATAGGAAAGAAGGAGTCCTATTCCCGGAGGGAGTAGGACTCCCCCCTTGGCGCGCCCTCCTCCTTGGACGGCCGCCTCCCCCTAGCTCCTTTATATACGGGGGCAGGGGGCACCCCAAGATAACAATTGATCATTGATCTCTTAGCCGTGTGCGGTGCCCCCCTCCACCATAATCCACCTTGGTCATATCGTAGCGGTGCTTAGGTGAAGCCCTGCGTCGGTAACTTCATCAACACGGTCACCACGCTGTCGTGCTGACAAAGCTCTTCCCCGAAGCTCTACTGGATCGTGAGTTCGCTGGACGTCACCGAGCTGAACGTGTGCTGAACGCGGAGGTACCGTACGTTCAGTACTGAGGATCGGTCGATCGTGAAGACGTACGACTACATCAACCACATTGTCATAACGCTTCCGCTTACGGTCTACGAGGGTATGTAGATGACACTCTCCCCTCTCGTTGCTATGCATCACCATGATCTTGCGTGTGCGTATGATTTTTTTTGAAATTACTACGTTCCCCAACAAGGAAAACCCAAACCCAAACACCTACAAACCCAAAGTGATTGAGCATCACTGAAGAGATTGATCCTGCGTGGATCCGACGCTTGTTACCTTTGAAGACTGGGCATCTTCCAGACGGTTAGGCGTCATGGTCTAGAGCATCCAAGAGGAAATTGTGGATCGCCGAGTGACCGAGTTTGTGAAGGTTTGGAAGTCACCTGAAGACTTACCACGAGTGATTGGGCGAGGTCTATGTGACCTTAGCTCAAGGAGAATACGGTGAGGACTATGTGTCCGGGACTGGGTGTCCTCAGGTTTAAATACCTAGCCGCACCAACCAGACGTACAACTGTCACATCAGTTGGAACTGGTCTACCAAATCATTGTCTTCACCAAGCCTACTGGTTCTATTTCCTCAACTCTTCCATTTCCTCATTATTGTGTTGTGTGCGTGTTCATATCTGTTCGAAGACTTTGATTGAAGACTTTCTCAATTTCCTCAGTTCAATTTCTTCAGTCTGTTTGTCTTCATCCTGTGTATCCTATGTTTACGCTTTCTGTACTCTGTGCTTGTTTTCATTTCATCATGATGACCATGTTTATGCTCTGTTATGTTTGCATCTGAGTACTTATTCCGCTGCAAGTAGTTCTTCTCTTAGGAATTTCCTCTCCCTGAAATTCCTCAGTGAAGAATTCGTAAAAATCGCCTATTCACCCCCTCTAGTCGACTTAACGCACTTTCATGAACGGCTTGGAGGCGCTCGCACCACGCATGCCGACTGTACCGAGCAAACGCACTCGGTCCACCCGTCATCGACGCGCGTCAACTGTAGCGAGCGAGCGCACCATCCTCGATCCACCCGTGATTGATCTTCCAACCGCGTCCCCCAGGTGTGAGCCGTCCTGGCAGATTAGGGGCGATTCTACCTTTGTGGCACCCTAGACACGTGCTCGAGATCAACGCTTTTTTCTGAACTATATGGCAAGGTTTCCTGCTCTCATAATCCTCAAAATCATCAAAATCACTAATTAAGGAGCACTCTTTGCAAATGTCAGTTCCACCTCCCAGGTTGTGACAAGGGGCGCACTACATGTGCGCCGCTTGTCGCAGCATGAGAGTTTTTCTTTTCTTTTCGTAGATCCGTTTATTCAAAATGTTTTATCTCTTAAACCGTGCGTCCAAATCTCGAACTGTTTTCACCGTTGGATTTCTTGCGGCGAGATCTTCAAAACTAGACCCCATGTTGATAGGTTTTGTCAAACTTTTTTTCCAGGAAAAAACCCGGACGAAAAAGCTGGATGGAAAACCTGAACCGGGAGCACAAGTTTTCCCTTTCCGAAAGAGGCATGACTATGCCTCTCACGGAAGCAAACCCATGCTTCTCGCGGAAGGAGACCCATGCCTTTCGCGGAAGAAAAAGAAAACACATTTTTTTCCGTTTCCGAGAGGCATGGTCGTGCCCTCTCACGAAAGCAAATCCATACCTCTCGCAGAAGGAAAAGAAGAGACCTTTTTTTGTTTCTGAGAGGCACAAACGTGCCTCTCGTGGAAGCAAACCCGTGCCTCTCGTGGAAGCAAACCCGTGCCTCTCGCGTAACCAAATCCGTGCCTCTTATGGAAGCAAAAAAAATTGTGTTTTTCCTCCGTTTCTGAGAGACACAACTATGTGAAGGAAATATGCCCTAGAGGCAATAATAGAGTTGTTATTTTATATTTCCTTATTCATGATAAAGGTTTATTATTCATGCTAGAATTGTATTGATCGGAAACTTCAATACATGTGTGAATACATAAACAAATACTGTGTTCCTAGTAAGCCTCTACTAGACTAGCTCGTTGATCAAAGATGGTTAAGGTTTCCTAACCATAGACATGTGTTATCATTTGATAACGGGATCACATCATTAGGAGAATGATATGATGGACATGACCCATCCGTTAGCTTAGCATATGATCGTTCAGTTTATTGCTACTGCTTTCTTGAATGTCAAATACATGTTCCTTCGACCATGAGATCATGCAACTCCCGGATACCGGAGGAATACCTTGTGTGCTATCAAATGTCACAACATAACTGGGTGATCATAAAGATGCTCTACAGGTATCTCTGAAGGTGTTTGTTGAGTTGGAATGGATCGAGATTGAAATTTGTCACTTCGAGTATTGGAGACTGTCGGGGATATACCCCGTGGTATGACCCGGCCGGATATATGACCCGGCTGAGACTTGGCGCTTCCTCGGTAACCCGCCCGACGACCGGCGACTCACTGGTCTGGCGACTCACTGATGACCCTGACAGCGGGTCAGATAGATGAATAGTGTAGGCGGGTCCCATATGTCATTGTCTATGGTTAACTAGACTTTAATTAAATTAGCTTAACTACAAATAGTGGGGGCCACTATCATTGGCTAGTAGTTAACCAAACGAGTTATTAGCCCCTAAGCTAATTGCATGGGCCGGCTGTTGGTGGCTTTGCACACACACGCACACCGCATGTGCTCGACCATGGCCATTAGTAGCGGCTGGAGCAGCAGTAGCTAGTGGCCAGGAGCAGCGGCGGCTGGGCAGCAGAGTATAGCAGCAGCTAGCAGCACAAGAAGCAGTAGTAGCGTAGCAGCTAAAGCAGCAACACGGTAAGCAGCGGCAGAAGAAGCAGTAACGGCATCAACGCAGCAGCGGGCAGCAGGGGAGAGAGGCCGCGGACAGCGCTGGCGGGGCGCGCGGCTTGGACGTATCCAGGGCGAGCGGCGGCGGGCGGTCAGCGCTAGGCGCGACGGGCGCACATGCAGAAGGCCGTGGGGCAGCGGCGAGTGCGACCGGGGGCAAGGTGCGGCGGATGCAGGGCTGGGTAAGGGCGGCTGCGGGCGATGGTACGGCCGCGGCAGGACACGGAGGGAGCACAGCGAGCACGCGCCCAAGAGCAAGGTCCGGGCACGGCAGCCGAAGCGCGGGGCGGCCGCTACAGTCTACAGGGAGGGAAACGATGGGGAAAACGGGGGACTCGAAGGAGAAGCTTGCAGTGAGTCTGTCGGCGCGCTCGGGGAGGGTCGCGGTGGTCCGGGGAGGTGGTGGTTGCGTCGAGATGGCGATGGCCGGACGAAGAAGACGAAGATGGCATCGGTTACGCAGCTCCCCACCTTGCTCCAATGCCCAGAACAGACGATGTCGAGCACGGAAAACCTGTCGGACGTGCTCCCACAAGCCGGAGACGACGGTGGCCGTGACGATGACGGCGAGGTAGTGGTCACCGCACGAGCTCACGAGCTCGAATTCGAGCCAGAAAGGATGGGGGTGAAGGGGGAACGAGGGAGGAAGGGTTTTTGGGGGACGCTTTTATAGGTCAAGGGGGGCTACGTGCTGGCGATCCACGGCCATGGCGCCGTGGATGTGCGCCACAGACATCCTTTGCCCCTGTAGCTGGAGGTAGGGGAAAGGCCAGGCGGTGGGCTGGGCCACGTGCACTGTGGCCACAAGGGCCCAGTGGCACAGTAGGTTTTTCATTTTTTTAATCTTTTTTGTTTTCCTATTTCTCTCTGTTTTGCACCTTTATTTAATACCAAATGATTTACTTGATATTTAGCACGTAAATATTAGCCAACATTTTGAGTTAGTACACCAATGTTCAACTTATTTTGAAATGTATAATAATTTGTTTAATCCGAATTGGCTCAATTAAATGTTGCTGATCATGTTTTGATTTTTTAGGGCCATATTAATATTTTAAAAAATGTTGTTAATTCATGAAATTATTTTAGTGAATATTTTCATCATCCTGAACATTTTTGTTTCTCTATTTGGAGAAATAGTAATTTGACTTGCAATTTAAATTTCATTTTGACTTTTGTTTTTATCAAGTGGAAATTAGCTTAGCAAAAAGGTGATGACATGGCATCATTATCATGGGTTCACTATAGCTAATCATTAGGGGTGTCACAATTCTCCTCCACTAAAAGAAATCTCGTCCCGAGATTTAGGAGGTAGAGTAAGGGGGAAAAAGGTCTAGCTACAAATCTAACGAGTCTTCTCGGTCTTTGGTTGCTCTTCCCGAAGAGGTCGATTCACTGCGTTCAAGCCTTTATTTCTCTGCATCAGGGCATTATGACGAAGTTGTCGTTCTTCCTTCAGGATCTTCATCGTACTTATAAAAAGGATAAGTGGTAACTCGACAACGATGGAATTCTACAAGGGTAATCATTTGGGGTTTATCCCATGAATGAAACACATAAGTATCCCTCGAGTTTTGGAACACATGAATCATGACGAGAGTGACTTAAGAAGATACAAACAGTTTCATTAGAGTAGGCAAACACTTAAGGCCTAAAGCAAAATGTGAGATGGGTATGAAGTGTCGAGGAATGAATCTCGCGTCTGATATCGGAATGGATCATCTCAAGGAAGGTGGCTCGCAAAAACGCATACAAAGCCAAGTGCAAGGGTAAATTCGGATACAAGGACTAGATAGTCCTTTACATGAAACTTCACAATTAATGAGAGAGTTTTCATAAGGAAGAATGGTAATCGATCACCTGGGCAACTGGAATTTACAGCCGCAAGTGCTACAGAAGGCAAAGCTACTGCACCAATATGTAATTGGGACTCGAGTATTTCAGAATCATTATGATGATCAAAATTGAAGTGATCAACATACATACCACCATGATGAATAAGAAGGGTGGTGGCATCTTGTGTGATCACAATACAAGGTTCGCCAGAGAATAGTTTGTCAGCTATGTTGGCAACACGGTCGGTACCAAGGGCGGGGGACGAAGAGAACCATTTTCCTGCTGGTTGAAACGAGGCGGACCAATCGGCAAAGTTCTCGTCCACTGATGGTTATCGAAAAGTCATCAACAATAGAAACAAGGTCTTACTGATAGAATTGTACACCGAGGTGTTTACATAAGCAGGGAATTGTTACTACTTAGATCATATAAATTACAAGAAATGTTAAACAGTCCAATGGAAAGGAAAATGTGTTTATACACAAGTATTAGGAGTATACCCTTCTCAAGGATAAGCATGGCATGATATACATGATAGGAGATCAAGTACATAACCATTTAGATAAAATGGGCAAGGGGAATCATGATATGTACCCATACAACAGTGTTTGGATAAGTGATCAAGAGACATTTAGCATTGCGCTTCCAATGTTCTTATCAACATTTGGAGTACCACAGTCATGCTTCGGGTAGCATCGATATGGTCATCAGGTAAAGGTCGGACTTTGGATTCACAAAGGATTCATCAAGAAGAACTGTTAGAATAAGTCATATGGTTTCCTCATGGAAGAATGGCTAACCTTGCTGAACAAGAAACTATAACATTTGGTTCTCCGACCAGGGGTGCTAGCCATAACATCACCTTACCAGGTTACATAGAGATCAATGTTATAATGCTTGGGAAAATGTTCCAACCATCGTATCCGCCTGAGATTCAGATCTGATTGGCGTTAGGATTCTTCAGACTTAGCATGCTTGAGAAGAAAAAGGTGCAACACAAATCGATGAGATGACGTTGCAAGAATCTCGGGAAACAAACTACGGAAGCAAGCTCGGAAACATGAGTTGGATTGTAGACACATGTGAGCACACTGCCCAAGACAATCGTGGCCACATGCAAGTCTTACAACAAAATGCAACCGAGTTCTGGTTGGGAACCATCATCGAGGATATCAAAGTTCATGTGTAAGTCTGAATTAGCTCTTACGAATGAACTCCTTCTTCCTCGAACAAATCAATCAGTGGCTTGGTGTGCTAGGAAATACATATGGAGTGAAGGTAGCAAATCTATCAAACCATAGAATACTTTCACTGGTGCAGAGACATGCTATACAAATGGGTTTTACCCCCTTTCCGCAACAGAGTTTTAAACCATCGCCTAGTGAGTGTGTGCGATAGGGGGGGGGGTCCTTCCTACACGACCCAGAAACCGTCGGGGATAGGCCCTCCGGCCAAACACGCGGGGCAAGATGAGCTTGTGTGGGATCGGGTGAGGCATCGAAGCCCAATCATTTCCATTCGTATGTATATCCCACACAGTGAATCCCACAAAAACGTTCCATTCGTATGTATATCACACATAATTTTGTGTGTGGAAACGTTTGTGCATGGTGGCCTAACGCAAGCAATTCTTTGCCGGAAGCCATGTGTGATTGTTAGTTGATCCAACACGCCTACTTTCTAGAAACCGTGTGGGTTCTTTGAGTTCATCGCCCACAGTATTGTCTGAGTAACCGTCTGCAATAGAAAACCCCAATAAGTAGGGTAATTAGCCTATTATTTGATAATCCATTTAGTAATCAAATTGTCATTTCTTATAAAACACACCATATATTTCATATCCGTATAGCGGCAACCATGATTTCATAATCGAATTACATCAGATAGCTTCAGCACCCAGTTACACCAAAAGAGGGATATAGCTAGCTACACCATTACACAACATCACCAAGTTTCACACGCAACATCGAAAACCTTTGTAAAAGTAGCATCATACACGGTAAATAGACAGATGAATCTCATCTGGGAAACTGCAGAAGCGGAAGGCGAATATTGAGCCTTCAGTGATGTTGAATGTACTTGCAACTTTAGGCCAGTGGCTATGGATAATTGCCCGCCCAACCTTCGTCCTTTTCAGGAAGACTTCAATATTGTACCGTGGGTGTTGAATGAATACCTTCCTCGCCTCTTGACCATGTAGGTGGTTTGAGAGGTAATCATCGGTGAACTGCTTTGAAAAGTACTGAAAACAAAGATATGCATAAATCGCTGTTATAAATTTTGAAATGGCGCAAGGGGTAAAAACAAGGTAAAAGAGTTAGTACCATCCTATAGTTGACTGATGTCTTCTTCATTGTGCAAACAAAGATCTTGCTATTATTCGTCACAAGTTATTTTATCCTAACAACCTTTCTGAGTTTCTTGACCTGACTGATATTCATGGACATCTCATTTCCCCATATGCAAAATGGGTCGAATAGTGGGTCTAAGCCTCTGACAGCAGGACGTACATGCGCAAGACTAAATTGTAGGAAACCTAAATATTAGAATGATTCCTGCAACTGCACAATAATGTGCTATTAGTGAAAGGACCTTGTATGAGCAAACCTCGATGGTAAACCACAGTGTCTCCCATTGTTTCCCTGCAACACATATAAGGAAGATCTTGATCAGGTTAACTGAGAGTTGCCATACTATCAGTAGAATATGTATTGAGCACAGCCAAATTCGATTTATTTCTTACATGCATAACAATACAAAATTGTACCCACAACAAATGATAATCAAATTGCAGAATTGAACCAAACAATTAACTCGACAACAGACCAAATGAACCAAAACAGTTAACTGAGCACGACATTGTAGAATAGAACATATACTAGAAGATAAGACAGTTAACGAAACCAAGAATGCTTGAGAACAGTACTACGAAATGTAGCAATTGTTGGACCAAACTGTTAACTGAACATTACATTTCAGAATATCAGATTGCATATTAACATTACAGAGGACAAATCACTAGAAGGCACTGGCGGTGGCCTCCAGAAAACAACACAAACTGTATTTTAAAGTAGACAACCGCGTGGCAGTGTCAACGGTGGCATCGAAGATGAGGTGCTCCTACAAGATCTGGCGGTCGGCACGCATGGCAGCCATAGCGACCTTGTCCGTGCGTGCGGCCGTGATTTGCTTCTCTGTTGCCAGATGTTACTGAGCTCCATGTTATACTGCATGTAAAATGGCTGTGGGCGATGCTTAATTGGAGGATGCGGCTAGTGATTTCGGCGGAAGGTGTCGCACCGTCGGTCGGGGCATGTGGGACGGGGAAGGAGGAGGATGGTGTGGGTGGGGTGTGGATTACCTGACCACATCGATGAGGCCGCGCAGCAAGAAGAAGGGTCGCCGGCGAGGAGGCGGCGCTGCAAGAGGAAGGGTCGCCGGCGAGGAGGCGGCGCTGCCAGTAAGTAGCAGTGAAGGTTTGAACTTGTAAAGCAAGGAGGGACAATGTAAATGTGGCTTTTGGTGGGGTGGGGGGGGGAGATAGATATTTTTGCGGTGGCAGAAAAATTTCGCTCGGTGTCGTGAGAAACTGGCATGCAAGTGTGGTTCAAGCGCGGGCGATGGACTGTAGACGACGAAGCTTCCTGCGTAAGCCAGACAAGACGGTGTGCCAAGATATTTTATATCGCATCCCACACGATTCTTGCTAGTAAACTATTTGCGGTATACCTGATTTTTTCATTCTGTTTTGAAAGACAAAATGCTGTTACAGAGGGAAAGGATGGTGTTTGAATTGCTAGAACATTTATCTATAGTGAACGTGCAACTATATGAGTGTCGTGTTAAAATTTGGAATTATTCCGGGTTCATTTGGCATTTTTGTGCATTAATTGAGTTTCTAGGCATTTAATGTGCATAATTCAAATTTTAACTACAAGCACATGCTCCAGTGCACCTAAGTTTGTTGAAAATCACATGTGTGTCTTTAGGTGAATTTATAGGTCCCATGCAAGAATGGGAATGAAATTCAAACATCTGGGTGCCGTGGCTCGGCCGGAAACATTGAGAAACTTGGTTTTTAAATTCCTGTGAATCCCAAACTCGCCTGAAAATCATGAAACTTGGCATGGTGTCATTTCATGGCACCAACATGCTCTGGTAAAAAATTTGGCCGAATTGGGAAAAGTTTTGGTATAAGCTTCTTGCAAATTGGAGCTTCTCTAAAGAAGGCGTGTGGTTTCGAGAGGGAACGTGTCACCTTTGTGTGCGAAACGACATACGCTGCCCCCCTCTTGATTTTTTACGGAGCAAATATAGAACTATATGAGTGTCGTGTTAATATTTGGAATTATTCCGGGTTTGTTTGGCCCTTTTTATGCATTAATTGAGTTTCTGGGCATTTAATGTGAATAATTCAAATTTGAACTACAAGCACATGCTCTAGTGCACCAAGGTTGGTTGAAAAATCACACGTGTGTCCTTGGGTGAATTTCTAGGTCCCATGCAAGAAATGGGAATGAAATTCAAACATCTAGGTGTCATGGCTCGACCGGTAACATTGAGAAACTTGGTTTTTTAAATTCCTGTAAATTCAAAACTCGCCTGGAAATCATGAAACTTGGCATGGTGTCATTTCATGGCACCAACATGCTATGGTAAACAAATTGGCCGAATTGGGACAAGTTTTCGTATAAGCTTCTTGCAAACCGGAGCTTCTCTCAAGAAGACTCGTGGTTCCGAGAGGGAACATGTCACGTTTGTGCGTGAAACGGTATACGCTGCCTCCCCCCTTTACTTTTACAGAGGCAACATAGACTATATGAGTGTTGTGTTAAAATTTGAAATTATTCCGGGTTCGTTTGGCCTTTTTATACATTGATTGAGTTTCTGGGCATTTAATGTGCATAATTCAAATTTGAACTACAAGCACATGCTATAGTGCACCAACGTTGGTTGAAAAGTCACATGTTTGTCCTTGGGTGAATTTCTATGTCCCATGCAAGAAATGGGAATGAAATTCAAACATCTCGGCGTCATGGCTCGGCCGAAAATATTGAGAAACTTGGTTTTTTTCCTGTAAATCCAAAACACGCATGAAAATCATGAAACTTGGCATGGTGTCATGACATGGCACCAACATGCTGTGGTAAACTTTTTGGCCAAATTGGGACAAGCTTTGGTATAAGCTTCTTGCAAACCGGAGCTTCTCTCAAGAAGGCTCGTGCTTCCGAGAGGGAACGTGTCAACTCCGTGTGTGAAACGACATACACTGCCTTCTCCCGCCTTGATTTTCTTACACATGCAGCTTAGACCAATAGGAGTTTCGTGCTAAATTTTGGAATTATTCCGGGTTCGTTTGGCCTTTTTTATACATTAATTGAAATTCCAAGCATTTAATGCACATAATTCAAATTTTAACTACAAGCACATGATCCAGAGCGCCAAAGTTAGTTGAAAAATCATTTATGTGTACTTGGGCTAATTTCTAGGTCCCATGCAAGAAATGGGAATGGAATTCAAACATCTGGGTGTCTTGGTTTAGTCGGAAACATCGAGAAACTTGGTTTTGAAATTCCTGTAAATCCAAAACTCGCGTGCAAATCATGAAACTTGGCATGGTGTCATGACATGGCACCAACATGATGTGGTAATTTTTTTGTCCATTTGCGAAGGTGCACACGTTAACAATCAACAAATTCATTTTGGAACAAGTGCTGTCCCGTTACAATCAGAAACACAAGTATTATAGAAACGGTGGGCGTTCTATTTACCATTTACGTGCCACCACGCGTCCCCTTTTTATTGGCTAGGAGGTGCCGTGCGGGGTAGCTATGTGAGTACGGGTGGCGTGCGATCAGACCCCTACGCATGCTCATCGGGAGGAGAGCCCTTTGACATCTATCCGCCGCCCACCTCTCTCCCAACGTCATTAATGGCGCCCGAGCCCCTGTTTAATGGCGTGGCTATGTCTCACTCGACTGATATTTAATAGAGAAAAAAGAAAATCTGAAAAGAATGTTTTGCATGGATCTTGATGTAAGATCCGACGGACCTATATAGCATCGACTGCGACTTATATCAAGACTGATGAATATAAGGACGATGACCATGGATAATAATTGTCTTACATATTTAGGAAGATTATTAAAAAAGCCACATGCAGCAACGCCCGAAATACACAAGGGCAAAAGAAGAAGGAAGACGTAGACAACGATCTGGCTTGCTGATCTCTACTTTCTTGATGCGTTGCTGCAGGCCGCAGAGACTAGTTCTCGTGGCAAGCGGCGATGAGATCTTTCGTGTCCTCAAGATGCTGCTTGAGAGCATTCACGGAAGTCATCAAAGCAAATATTATCCGAGTACAAACATAGTTAGACAAGTTTTCCTTAAGAAGGTTAAGCAAAACAACGAAAGGCGAGGCCTCCCGCTTGGGACCTCCGAACTACTCCTGCTCGTCGGTCTCTACATAGTAGGCTCCACTGGGGGACCTCCATCTGTGGCGCCATCATCTGTTGTGAACATCCAGGTTGAAGGAAAAAAGGGGTAGCAAAGAAACCATGAGTACTCATACAAAGTACTCGCAAGACTTACATAAGATCTACACTACATATGTGTCGGTGTGCAATGACGATCTATGGGGTAATCCAACCCCTTTGTGGTTCAGCGAGGGGAATGCACAGAGTGCAAAGAGCAGGTCTAGCAGAGGACACAGGGATCTTTATCCAGGTTCGGGCCACCCTACTCCTGCTTTGGTGGATTGAAAAAGTGGGAGCACAAGTACAAGGAGCGCTGTCCCCCGGCAAGGTGCAAGGGGAAGGCAGCTACATGTGCTAGTGTGCGTGGAGTTAGAATGAGTTCGAACCCTTGTAAAGGTTGCCATGGCCCTCCTTTATAGCTCAAGGGGTATCCATAGTGGCAAAAGGTAATTACACATTGATTAGACTGCAACAGTGCTATCATACCTAACTTTGTTGCGCTAGGACAAAAGCATTTAATGCTCTGTTAGGTGTTGTGAGGAGGAGGAGCCCCGACAGGACTGCTGCACTGCTTGCCCAGCCACCTCCTATTATCTTGACACGCCTATGGGATGTGTGTGATTAAAGGTAAATTTCTCTCCAGCAAGCTGCCACGTGCCCAAAAGATCCCACCGAACCACCTACAGGCTCGACACCTCATCGATTAGTGACTAGCTGATCGATGAGGTGGAGTGCTGGTGGCTGGTAAGAGCTTGTCAGCCACGGAGCTTTGCCGGGCCTTCACCTTGCCGACTCGACCTTGCCAGCAGGGGCTGCTTCTAATGCTCAGTCTTGCTCTTCTCTTCAAGTCCCTGAATCTTGGTCTTCTTGATGCGCTCTCTGATCTCTCAAAGAGTGGTTCTCTTGGTTTGGGAATCTTCTTCATAGCTTGCCGACTTTGGTCTTGGTCAATCCTTGGTATGTCCCTTGGCCGGTAAAGGAACTGCTACTTGTCTGTGCATAAGTCAGGGTGTAAACACCCATGTTTTATACACCGACAGGAGCCCCCGGTCCTGGTCCACACGCACTCCTGAGTCTCGGGCTAGGTCCAAATGATGCATAGACACGCGGCAACGATTGATGCCGGGTTTCGTCAAGATGATATCTATACCTTGAGATCTTCTTTGCTTCTTCAATAACATGGACTTGTGTCTATTTTTGGCGTCCTTCTGGCAAGCCTAGTGCTAAGGACATCAATACCATTGTTACACCCACATGCCCTATTGCTACATATACTGGACCAATTACTAGAGCTCGTGCACGCCAATTAAATTATCAGGTACTTTCGTTTCTTGGTAATGATTCTAATGTTCATGAGAATATGATGCTGCCTAAATTGGATACATTTGTTTTGCTTACAAATGAAGGGCCTGGCATGGATAAGAGAGATGAACACTGGAGCAAGACCAAGCATGGAGATGATGGCATGCACATGGGGAACAAGAACGGAGTTACAAGTGATTATTTCAGGACTTTGAAGCCACCATAGGGAGTGCATGAAGCCTTGGACGAAATATACAAGATGCCACTTCATTAATTTCATCCAAAGGCTATTCTAGGTGCTGCGTCACTTTATTATTGAGCCAGGCCCATATAATTTTGAAATACTTAAGTATAGGCTGTTTTTAGAGTCCGTATGTGTGGGGAAACAAGAGTTAGGGTTGGTTTCGGACCCCTCCTCCAAGGGCCACGAAATTCCCCCCACTTCCTCCATATATACAGCCCCTAGGGCATCATTTAGACTTTGGGTTTTGTTTAGATTAAAAGTTCGCCATAGCTGCAACTTCGCGTACTTCGTTTGTGTTCAACGACCAGACAAAGGCGTCACAGAACCCCACCTTCATTAATAAAGCTTTCCTCTTATATTCGCAATATCCAGATTGCAATCTCAATTTCTTGCTTGTTCTTTGTTTGCTCGCAGGAAATAGACCCTCGTGGTCAGGTTGATCATGCTCCGGCATGATAAATAACCCTCGGAAGTTGGTTTAGCGATTGCTAAGGCGCGACGTCTTCACACGTTCGTAGTCGGATCGTCAAGGTCGACTCCCTCAGAAGACGATAGCTATCTCATCGAAACATCAGGACACCTTCGCCTCTATCAAGTGGTATCAGATTTCCAGGTTGCTCGGTGAGATTTTATAGTTTTTTCATAGTTTAGATCGAATCTGTTCTTCATACCTACAGTTCACGAAAAAGCCAATTTTTTTTAGGGTTACTCATCATATCCAAACCAGTCTGAGCCACTGCATAATCTTTTCTGTATTTGCTTTGTTGAATTTGCGGTTGCATCGTCGTGTCTAGTTGCTGGTCTTGGTGTCTAGTCTTTTAGAGTTTCGAGTTCTGTTCACGGGTATTCACGCCGCCGCCGCACCATCATCATCCCCTGCCATATACCACCACCACACCAGATTCATCATCCGCTGCCATATACCACCACCACACCAGATTCAGTATCCGCTGCCGTATACCACCACCACACCAGATACATCGCCGCCACAATATACCACCATATATCTGCCACAAATCCGAGTCCATATATACCACGCCACCAATCCAAGTCCCCATCTACCACCGCTTGTCCATCACCAATCCGAGTCCACATATACGCCGCCTATCCATCACCAATCCGAGTTCTTTTCATATTAGGTTTGTTTTCGAGATCCATCTAATTTCAGTTTCGTGTTTCCTTGCCTGAGTAGGTTTTGAAAAAAAAAGAGTCTGGAGACCCCCGGGTAGTTTTTAGGCCAAAATTTCGGCGACCGAAAGTATTTTTCCCTATCCAATTTTTAGGCTTTTCTGAGTCCTTGGAGCCATGTGCCATCATAGTGATTTTTTGTCGCACTTTTTCATCATCGTTGCCCTGATTTCCAAAAAAGTCAAAAACATTTCATGCCCATCCTGTCATTTTGACACGGGAAGAGTTTTGAGACACTCGCCATTATAGTGATTTTTCGCAAAAAAAAGAGGAGCGTAAAAAAAGGGGCGCCAAAAAAACAGAGCGGTTTTTTTTCCAGAGTGTGCTTTTCCCTTGTTTACGTGCAGCGCCGTGATTTTGTTAGTATTCTAGGCTCGCGTCTCTAGCACGGTCTAGCCTAGGACCAGCACAGTACCGTCGTTGAGCGTTTATTCAACTTTGCATCTTTGAATTGATTATTGCTGACCCTTTTTGCTACCATATTATAAGCCTTCCCAGCTCCACATACATCTACGTCGTGCGTTTGACTCTCCCTGGCAATCGCTCTATCCAAGCTTTTGAGAGTTTTGAATACAACGGTTGCCGATCACCACCTACTGCTTGGTAAGAACTGGTAAGATTTTGAGATTCGCTTGACGGATTTGTGACACACCAACACCACTTCCTAGTAGTCTGTAGGATCATATTCTTGTGTGTTTCTATTGCTGCTAACCATGGCAGGATCACAAGCCGACGAGACTGACTGGGAGAACATGACGAAAAAAGAGTTACATGATAAGTTTCAGCAAATGATGAGTGGACAGGTGGAAGATGTGCTAAACACATTTGAAGAGGCCATGGAGAAGATAGATGGCATTGAGAAGGCATTCGAAACAAAGCTCGATAACAAGTTTAATGAATTGCTCGCACTTCTTCCACAACCACCGCCCGCTGCACCTGTTACACCTCTACAACAAAACCAACAACATCGCCTTCCAAATCAAGTGGGATGAGCACAGCGTGTTCCCCTTGAACCTGGTCAAACTTCTGGTGCCGCTGTACCTGCTGTTGATGCTTCTGTAGCTCCTGCTGATACTGCAGAGGTGGAGGACCATTACGAGGATGAGGTTGATCAAAATCAGAACTACATGCAACCACCAGCACCACCACCACCACCACCAGTTCGTCCTCATGCATATCATCGCAACGGTAGGGCTGCACCACCTGAGGTACGAGATCATGACCATCTTCCTAAACTACAATTGAATATTCCACCATTTAAGGGCAGATATGTTCCTGATATATATCTTACTTGGGAGTTAGAAACTGAAGAACGATTTAAATGTTTACAATATCCTAAGGAGAGACGTGTTCCTGCTGCTGTTTGTGCTTTCACTAGCTTTGCACGTGTTTGGTGGTCTGAACATTGTAGATTATATCCTATTCCAGCTACTTGGGCTGCTTTGAAAATTGCTATGCGTACTTGTTGGGTTCCACCATATTATCAACGTGAATTACTTCAAAAATTGCAGCGTTTAAGATAAGGAAAAAATGCTATAGAAGAATATTATCAGGAATTACAAACTGGCATGATTAGATGTGGTATTGTTGAGGAGAATGAAGCTATGCTTGCACGTTTTATGGGTGGATTAAATAGAGAGATTCAGACCATTCTAGAGTATAAGGAGTATAATAATATCACTCGTTTATTCCATCTTGCTTGTAAAGCTGAACATGAAGTGCAGGATCGACATGCATTGGCGCGAACTAACTTTTCTGCAGGTCGACCTTCATCATAGACACCACGTGCATCGTCTACTTCCACTGCACCAGCACCTCCATCAGGTGCCACCTCTAGCCGTGATACAAGAAAGCAGGCACAACCACCACTATCTACAAAGAGCACACCTGCCGGGCCTGCACAAAGCTCTTCTTCTTCCATGGCGTCAACAGGACACACAATACATGGCTCCTGAAGACGCTGACAGGTATGAATGTTTAGTTGCTCAACGTGTTTTGAGTGTGCAGATCACACAAGCTGAGCAAAATCAAAGGCATAATTTGTTCCATACAAAGGGAGTTGTGAAGGAACGTTCTGTTCGTGTCATCATAGATGGATTGAGATGCAACAACTTGGCTAGCATGGAAATGGTGGAGAAGCTATCTCTCACCACAAGACCACATCCACATCCTTACTACATCCAATGGTTCAACAACAGCGGCAAGGTTAAGGTAACACGTACTGTTCGTGTGCATTTTAGTATCTCTACATATGCTGATTATGTTGATTGTGATGTGGTACCTATGCAAGCATGTTCCTTATTACTTGGTAGACCATGGCCATTTGATAAAAAATCTGTACACCATGGTAGAAACAATCAGTATACTCGTGTTCATCAGGATAAAAATATTACTTTGCTTCCTATGACTCCTGATTCCATTTTGAAAGATGATATTAATAGAGCTAATAAAGCAAAACAGGAGAAAAATAAGAGTGAAAATCAGATTGTGGCAAAAGAATTTGAGCAACAAATGAAGCCTAATAATAAACCATCTAGTGTTGTTTCTAAAATTAAATTGAAAAGTGTATGTTTATGATATGTCTCCATCATATCTACTTTTCCAAACACTTTTGCCCTTGTTTTGGACTCTAACTTGCATGATTTGAATGGAACTAACCCGGACTGACGCTGTTTTCAGCAGAATTGCCATGGTGTTATTTTTGTGCAGAAATAAAAGTTCTCGGAATGACCTGAAACTTCACGGAGAATATTTTTGGAATTAATAAAAAATACTGGTGAAAGAATCAAGGCCAGGGGGCCCACACCCTGTCCACGAGGGTGGGGGGCGTGCCTACCCCCCTGGGCGCGCCCCTGCCTCGTGGGCCCCATGGTGCTCCACCGACCTCAACTCCAACTCTATATATTCACGTTCGGGGAGAAAAAAATTCAGGGAGAAGGATTCATCGCATTTTATGATACAGAGCCGCCGCCAAGCCCTAATCTCTCTCGGGAGGGCTGATCTGGAGTCCGTTCGGGGCTCCAGAGAGGGGAATCCGTCGCCATCGTCATCATCAACCTTCCTCCATCACCAATTTCATGATGCTCACCGCCGTGCGTGAGTAATTCCATCGTAGGCTTGCTGGACAGTGATGGGTTGGATGAGATTTACCATGTAATCGAGTTAGTTTTGTTAGGGTTTGATCCCTAGTATCCACTATGTTCTGAGATTGATGTTGCTATGACTTTGCTATGCTTAATGCTTGTCACTAGGGCCCGAGTGCCATGATTTCAAATCTGAACCTATTATATTTTCATGAATATATGTGAGTTCTTGATCCTATTTTGCAAGTTAATAGTCACGTACTATGTGTTATGATCCGGCAACCCCGAAGTGACAATAATCGGGACCACTCCCGGTGATGACCGTAGTTTGAGGAGTTCATGTATTCACTAAGTGTTAATGCTTTGGTCCGGTACTCTATTAAATGGAGGCCTTAATATCCCTTAGTTTCCAATAGGACCCCGCTGCCACGGGAGGGTAGGACAGAAGATGTCATGCAAGTTATTTTCCATAAGCACGTATGACTATATTCGGAATACATGCCTACATTACATTGATGAATTGGAGCTAGTTCTGTGTCACCCTATGTTATAACTGTTGCATGAATAATCGCATCCGGCATAATTCTCCATCACCGATCCAATGCCTACGAGCTTTTCACATATTGTTCTTTGCTTAGTTACTTTTCCGTTGCCAGTGTTACAATTACTACAAAACTGCTACCGTTACTTTTGCTACTGTTACCGTTATTTCCATACTACTTTGCTACTAAATACTTTGCTGCAGATACTAAGTTATCCAGGTGTGGTTGAATTGACAACTCAACTGCTAATACTTGAGAATATTCTTTGGCTCCCCTTGTGTCGAATCAATAAATTTGGGTTGATTACTCTACCCTCGAAAACTGTTGCGTGGGTTATCAGTTTACTTGCCACCAAATCTGACATTGATGAGCTAGATTTTAGCAAATCTGTTTGCTTTGCTTTTGTGTGCAAAGAGGCATTATTTTCATTCGAGGACGTGCCTTCTTGTTTGCCCCCTGCTGTCACTAACATTTTGCAGGAGTTCGTTGACGTCTTCCCACAAGACGTGCCACCGGGATTACCACCTATTCGAGGGATTGGGAATCAAATTGACTTAATTCCCGGTGCATCGCTACCCAACCGTGCACCATACCGTACCAATCCAGAGGAGACGGAGGAGATTATGCGTCAAGAACAGGAGCTGCTCGACAGAGGTTATATACGCGAATCTCTTAGTCCTTGTGTTGTTCTTATTATACAAGTGCCTAAAAAGGAAGGTGCGTCGCGTATGTGTGTTGATTGTAGAGGCATTAATAATACTACTATTCGTTATCGTCATCCTATTCCTAGGGTAGATGATATGCTTGATGAATTGAGTGGCTCTACAATATTCTCCAAAGTTGATTTGCATAGTGGATACCATCAGATCCGTATGAAATAGGGAGATGAATGGAAAACATCATTTAAAACTATGTTTGGTTTATATGAGTGGTTAGTCATGCCTTTTGGGTTAACTAATGCACCTAGTACTTTCATGAGACTAATGAACGAAGTTTTACGTGCTTTCATTGGACGATTTGTCGTAGTCTATTTTGATGATATACTGATTTATAGCAAATCTTTGGAAGAACATTTGGAACATTTACGTGCTGTTTTTATTGCTCTACGTGATGCACGTTTGTTTGGTAACCTTGGGAAGTGCACCTTTTGCACCGACCGAGTATCTTTTCTTGGCTATGTTGTTACTCCACAGGGAATTGAAGATGATAAAGCCAAGATTGAAGCTATTGAGAGTTGGCCGCAGCCCAAAACGGTCACACAAGTGAGGAGTTTTCTTGGACTCGCTAGTTTCTATAGGCGTTTTGTGAGAGATTTTAGCACCATTGCCGCACCTCTCAATGAGCTTACAAAGAAGGATGTGCCTTTTGTTTGGGGTACCGCACAGGGAGAAGCCTTCACGGTATTGAAAGATAAGTTGACACATGCTCCTTTACTCCAACTTCCTGATTTTAATAAAACTTTTGAGCTTGAATGTGATGCTAGTGGAATTGGATTAGGAGGTGTGTTATTACAAGATGGCAAAACCTGTTGCATACTTTTCTGAAAAAGTGAGTGGGCCTAGTCTGAACTATTCTACTTATGATAAAGAATTATATGCTCTTGTTCGGACCTTAGAAACATGGCAACATTATTTATGGCCCAAAGAATTTGCTATACATTCTGATCATGAATCTTTGAAACACATTAAAAGTCAAGCAAAACTGAACCATAGACATGCTAAATGGGTTGAATTCATTGAGACTTTCCCTTATGTCATTAAGCACAAGACGGGTAAAGAAAATATTATTGTTGATGCATTGTCTCGTCATTATACTATGCTTTCATGACTTTAGAATATTTGGTTTGGAGACCATCAAAGATCAATATGTGCATGATGCTGAATTTAAAGATGTATTGCAGAATTGTAAAGAAGGTAGAACATTGAACAAGTTCGTCGTTAACGATGGATTTGTGTTTCGTGCTAACAAGCTATGCATTCTAGCTAGCTCCGTTCGTCTTTTGTTGTTGCAGGAGGCGCATGGAGGAGGACTAATGGGACACTTTGGTGTGAAGAAGACGGAGGATATACTTGCTACACATTTCTTTTGGCCAAAGATGAGACGGGATGTTGAGCGTTTTGTTGCTCGCTGCACTACATGTCAAAAAGCTAAGTCACGACTCAATCCTCATGGTTTATATATGCCTTTGCCTGTACCTAGTGTTCCTTGGGAGGATATATCTATGGACTTTGTTTTAGGTTTACCACGAACAAAGAAGGGGAGGGATAGCATATTTGTTGCCGTGGATAGGTTCTCGAAAATGGCACATTTTATACCATGTCATAAAAGCGATGATGCTGTTAATGTTGCTGATTTGTTCTTTCGTGAAATTATTCGCTTGCATGGTGTGCCAAATACTATTGTTTCAGATCGTGATACTAAATTTCTTAGCCACTTTTGGAGATGTTTATGGGCTAAGATGGGGACTAAACTGCTTTTTAGTACTACTTGTCACCCCCAAACTGATGGACAAACTGACGTAGTAAATAGAACATTGTCTACTATGCTTAGGGCTGTTTTGAAGAATAATAAGAAAATGTGGGAAGAATGCTTGCCTCATATTGAATTTGCTTATAATCATTCATTGCATTCTACTACTAAGATATGCCCTTTTGAAATTGTGTATGGTTTCCTACCTCGTGCACCTATTGATTTGTTGCCTCTTCCATCTTCGGAGAAGGTTAATTTTGATGCTAAACAACATGCTGAATTGATTTTAAAAATGCTTGAGTTAACTAAGGAAAACATTGAGCGTATGAATGCTAAATATAAACTTGCTGGAGATAAGGGTAGAAAACATGTTGTGTTTGCACATGGAGATCTTGTTTGGTTACATTTGCATAAGGACTGATTTCCTGATTTGCGCAAATCAAAGCTAATGCCACGTGCTAATGGTCCATTTAAGGTGTTAGAGAAAATAAATGATAATGCATATAAACTTGAGCTGCCTACAGATTTCGGGGCTAGTCCCACTTTTAACATTACAGATTTGAAGCCTTATTTCGGTGAGGAAGATGAGCTTCCGTCGAGGACGACTTCATGTCAAGAAGGGGAGGATGGTGAGGACATCAATACCATTGTTACACCCACAGGACCTACTGCTACATATACTGGACCAATTACTAGAGCTCGTGCACGCAAATTAAATTATCAGGTACTTTCGTTTCTTGGTAATGATTCTAATGTTCATGAGAATATGATGCTGCCTCAATTGGATACATTTGTTTTACTTACAAATGAATGGCCTGGCATGGATAAGAGAGATGAACACCAGAGCAAGACCAAGCATGGAGATGATGGCATGCGCAAGGGGAACAAGAACGGAGTTACAAGTGATGATTTCAGGACTTTGAAGCCACCATAGGGAGTGCATGAAGCCTTGGACGAAATATACAAGATGCCACTTCATAAATTTCGTCCAGAGGCTATTCTAGGTGCTGCGTCACCTTATTATTGGGCCAGGCCCATGTAAGTTCGAAATACTTAAGTATAGGCTGTTTTTGGAGTCCGTATGTGTGAGGAAACAAGAGTAAGGGTTGGTTTCGGACCCCTCCAAGGGCCACGAAATTCCCCCTCTTCCTCCATATATAGAGCCCTTAGGGCGTCGTTTAGACTTTGGGGTTTTTTAGATTAAAAGTTCGCCATAGCTGCAACTTCGCGTACTTCGTTTGTGTTCCATGACCAGACAAAGGCGCCACAGAACCCCACCTTCATTAATAAAGCTTTCCTCTTATATTCGCAATATCCAGATTGCAATCTCAATTTCTTGCTGGTTCTTCGTTTGCTCGCAAGAAATAGTCCCTCGTGGTCAGGTTGATCGTGCTCCGGCGTGGTCAATAACCCCTCGGAAGTTGGTTTAGCGATTGCTAAGGCACGACGTCTTCGCACGTTCGTAGTCGGATCGTCTAAGTCGATTCCCTAAAAAAATGATAGCTATCTCATCGAAACATCGGGACACCTTCGCCTCTATTACCTAGCCGTCGGGTGGGTACCCACTTCGCGCATAGAACCCAGGGGCGAGCACTCACACGGGTTGCCACCGGGCATGGCCAAGACAAACCACGACCATGGGTGGCCAAAGGTAACTGCCATGCCTACCATCACTTCCTCCTTTACTGCATCCCTCCCACGACGTGCATCATACGCGAAACTAAGTTTGGTTTATATGAGTGGTTAGTCATGCCGTTTGGGTTAACTAATGCACCTAGTACTTTCATAAGACTAATGAACGAAGTTTTACGTGCTTTCATTGGACGATTTGTGGTAGTCTATTTTCATGATATACTGATTTATAGCAAATCTTTGGAAGAACATTTGGAACATTTACGTGCTGTTTTTATTGCTCTACGTGATGCACGTTTGTTTGGTAACCTTGGGAAGTGACCTTTTGCACCGACCGAGTATCTTTTCTTGCCTATGTTGTTACTCCACAGGGAATTGAAGTTGATAAAGTCAAGATTGAAGCTATTGAGAGTTGGCCTCAGCCCAAAACGGTCACCCAAGTGAGGAGTTTTCTTGGACTCGCTGGTTTCTATAGGCGTTTTGTGAGAGATTTTAGCACCATTGCTGCACCTCTCAATGAGCTTATAAAGAAGGATGTGCCTTTTGTTTGGGGTACCACACAGGAAGAAGCCTTCATGGTATTGAAAGATAAGTTGACACATGCTCCTTTACTCCAACTTCCTGATTTTAATAAGACTTTTGAGCTTGAATGTGATGCTAGCGGAATTGGATTAGGAGGTGTGTTATTACAAGATGGCAAACCTGTTGCATACTTTTCTAAAAAATTGAGTGGGCCTAGTCTGAACTATTCTACATATGATAAAGAATTATATGCTCTTTTTCGGACCTTAGAAACATGGCAATATTCTTTATGGCCCAAAGAATTTGTTATACATTCTGATCATGAATCTTTGAAACACATTAAAAGTCAAGCAAAACTAAACCGTAGACATGTTAAATGGGTTGAATTCATTGAGACTAACCCTTATGTCATTAAACACAAGAAGGGTAAAGAAAATGTTATTGCTGATGCATTGTCTCGTCGTTATACTATGCTTTCACGACTTGATTTTAAAATATTTGGTTTGGAGACCATCAAAGATCAATATGTGCATGATGCTGAATTTAAAGATGTATTGCAGAATTGTAAAGAAGGTAGAACATGGAACAATTCATCGTTAACGATGGATTTGTGTTTCGTGCTAACAAGCTATGCATTCCATCTAGCTCCTTTGGTCTTTTGTTGTTGCCGGAGGCGCATGGAGGAGGACTAATGGGACACTTTGGCGTGAAGAAGACGAAGGATATACTTGCTACACATTTCTTTTGGCCAAAGATGAGACGGGATGTTGAGCATTTTGTTGCTCGCTGCAGTACATGTCAAAAAGCTAAGTCACGACTCAATCCTCATGGTTTATATATGCCTTTGCCTGTACCTGGTGTTCCTTGGGAGGATATATCTATGGACTTTGTTTTAGGTTTACCTCGAACAAAGAAGGGGAGGGATAGCATATTTGTTGTCGTGGATAGGTTCTCGAAAATGGCACACTTTATACCATGTCATAAAAGCGATGATGTTGTTAATGTTGCTGATTTGTTCTTTCGTGAAATTATTTGCTTGCATGGTGTGCCAAATACTATTGTTTCAAATTGTGATACTAAATTTCTTAGCCAGTTTTGGAGATGCTTATGGGCTAAGTTGGGGACTAAACTGCTTCTTAGTACTACTTGTCACCCCCAAACTGATGGACAAACTGAAGTAGTAAATAGAACATTGTCTACTATGCTTAGGGCTGTTATGAAGAATAATAAGAAAATGTGGGAAGAATGCTTGCCTCATATTGATTTTTCTTATAATCGTTCATTGCATTCTACTACTAAGATGTGCCCTTTTGAAATTGTGTATGGTTTCCTACCTCGCGCACCTATTCATTTGTTGCCTCTTCCATCTTCGGAGAAGGTTAATTTTGATGCTAAACAACGTGCTGAATTGATTTAAAAAATGCATGAGTTAACTAAGGAAAACATTAAGCGTATGAATGCTAAATATTAACTTGCTGGAGATAAGGGTACAAAACATGTTGTGTTTGCACGTGGAGATCTTGTTTGGTTACATTTGCGTTAGGATAGATTTCCTAATTTGCGCAAATCAAAGCTAATGCCACATGCTGATGGTCCTTTTAAGGTGTTAGAGAAAATAAATGATAATGAATATAAACTTGAGTGGAAGAAGAAGAGCTCCGTGCAGGCCCGACAGGTGTGCTCTTGGCAGATAGTGGTGGTTGTGCTTGCTTTCTTCTATCACGGCTGGAGGTGGCACCTGATGGAGGTGCTGGTGCAATGGAAGTAGAGGATGCACGTGGTGTCCATGATGAAGGTCGACCTGCAGAAAAGTTAGTTCGCGCCAATGCCTGTCGATCCTGCACTTCACGTTCAGCTTTACAAGCAAGATGGAATAAACGAGTAATATTATTATACTCCTTATACTTTAGAATGGTCTCAGTCTCTCTATTTAATCCACCCATAAAACGTGCAAGCATAGCTTCATTCTCCTCAACAATACCACATCTAATCATGCCAGTTTGTAATTCCTGATAATATTCTTCTACATAATTTTTTCCTTGTCTTAAACGCTGCAATTTTTGAAGTAATTCACGTTGATAATATGTTGGAACCCAACGAGTACGCATAGCAGTTTTCAAAGCACCCCAAGTAGCTGGAATAGGATATAATCTACAATGTCCAGACCACCAAACACATGCAAAACTAGTGAAAGCACAAACAGCAGCAGCAACACGTCTCTCCTCGGGATATTGTAAACATGTAAAACCTTGTTCTGTTTCTAACTCCCAAGTAAGATATATATCAGGAAAATATCTACCCTCAAATGGTGGAATATTCAATTTCAGTTTAGGAAGATGGTCATGATCTCGTACCTGAGCTTGTAGTGCAGCCCTACCATTGCGATTATATGCATGTGGGCGGCCTGGTGCTGGTGGTTGCACGTAGTTCTTATTTTGATCAACCTCATCCTCATAATCGCCTGCATAATCGTCATCCTCCTCGGCTCCAGCAGCAGCAGGAGCCGGAGCCAAAGAAGCATCAACAGTAGGTACAGCAGCACCAGAAGTTTGGCCATCCTTAATAGGGACACGCTTCGCTCATCCGAACTGATTCGGAAGGGGGCGTTGTTGTTGTCGTTGCAGAGGTGCGACAAATGCAGCCGGTGGTGGTTGGGGAAGACGCATGAGAAATTCATTAAACTTGTTATCCAGCTTTGTCTCGAACGACTTCTCCATGGCCTCTTCAAATCTGTTTAGCACATCCCCCACCTGGCCACTCATCATTTGCTGAAATTTATCATGCAACTCCTTGTTTGTCATGTTGTCCCAGTCAATCTCGTCGGCTTGTGGTCCTGCCATGGTTAGCAGCAATAGAAACACAAGAATATGATCCTACAGACTACTAGAAAATGGTGGTGGTGTGGTGTCACAAATCCGTCAAGCAAATCTCAAATTCTTACCAGTCCTTACCCAGCAGCAGGTGGTGATTGGCAACCGTTGTGGTCAAAACTCTCAAAGCTTGGATAGAGCGATTGCCAGGGAGAGTCAAACACACGACATAGATATGTGTGGAGCTGGGAAGGCTTATAATATGGTAGCAAACAAAAGGTCAACAATAATCAATTCAGAGATGCAAAGTTGAAGAAACGCTCAACGACGGTACTGTGCTGGTCCTAGGCTAGAACGTACTAGAGACGCGAGCCTAGAACACTAACAAAATCACGGCGCTGCACGTAAACAAGGGAGGAGCACACTCTGAATTTTTTTCTTTTTTTATCACTTTTTTTGCACTTTTTTGTCCTCTTTTTTTTGCTCCGCAACAATTTTTTTTCGAAAAAGTCTACAAATGGTCTAAAAATTGCCTAGCCAGAATTTTCGATACTTAGATTTTTTTTGAAACTGGAACTATTTTTCTTCTACAGGTGACCCGAAAGTTGGGGAGTCCGACTTGGTCACGACTCATAGTATCGCGTGATCTGGAACTCCAAAATAAAGGAAAAAATACTGGACTCGGACTAGGACTGGTGGCAGAGATGAATCTGGTGGAACTCGGACTGGTGATGATGGTATATGATGGGCGTTGGAGCACGGACTGGTGGCGAATCTGTGGTGGAGGTGGACTCGAATTGGCGCGATGGTGATATATGGCGGTGGTATATGTGGACTCGGATTGGTGGTTCTATATGGTAGCGGCGATGTATACGGTAGGGGTGGTGGTATATGGCAGCGGCGATGATGGTGGGGTGGTGGAATATGGCAGCGGTGATGTATACGGTGGGGTGGTGGTATATGGCAGTGATGAAGGTGGTGCGGTGGCGGCGTGATAAACTGTGAACAGAACTCGAAACTCTAAAGACTAGACGCTAAGACCAGCAACTCGACACGACGATGAGACCACAAATTCAACAAAGCAAAAAAAACTCTAAAAAGATTATGCAAAGGCTCAGATTGGTTCGGATAGGATGAACTAACCCTATTTTTTGGCTTTTTCGTGGACTATAGGTATGAAGAACAGACTCGATCAAAACTACGAAAAACTACAAAATCTCAGCGAGCAACCTGAAAATCTGATACCACTTGATAGAGGCAAAGGTGTCCCGTCTTTCGATGAGATGGTGGCTATCGTTTTGGATGAAGTCGACTTTGACGATCCAACTACGAACGTGCGAGGACGTCGCGCCTTAGCAATCGCTAAACCAACTCCGAGAGGTTATTGACCATGCCGGAGCACGATCAACCTGACCACGAAGGTATGTTTCCTGGAGGCAAACGAAGAACAAGCAAGAAACTAAGATTGCAATCTGGATATTGCGAGTATAAGAGGAAAGCTTTATTGATCAAGGTGGGGTTCTGTGACGCCTTTGTCTGGTCGTTGAACACAAACGAAGTACGCGAAGTTGCAGCTATGGCGAACTTTAATCTAAACAAAATCCAAAGTCTAAACGACGCCCTAAGGGATGTATATATGGAGGAAGAGGGGGGAATTTCGTGGACCTTGAGGGAGGGGTCCGAAACCAACCCTAACTCTTTTTCCCCACACATACGGACTCTAGAAATAACCTATAATCAAGTATTTCGAAATTACATGGGCCTGGCCCAAAAATAAGGTGACGCAACACCTATAATAGCCTCTGGACGAAATTTATGAAGTGGCATCTTGTATATTTCGTCCAAGGCTTCATGCACTCATTATGGTGGCTTCAAAGTCCTGAAATCATCATTTGAAACTCCGTTCTTGTTTCCCTTGCGCATGCCATCATCTCCATCCTTGTTCTTGCTCCAATGTTCATCCTTCTCCAAGCTAGGCCCTTCATTTGTAAGCAAAACAAATGTATCCAATTTAGGCAGCATCATATTCTCATGAACATTAGAATCATTACCAAGAAATGAAAGTACCTGGTAATTTAATTGGCGTGCACAAGCTCTAGTAATTGGTCTAGTATGTATAGTAGCAGGGGCTATGGGTGTAACAATGGTATTGATGTCCTCATCATTTGGACTTTGGGTTTTGTTTAGATTAAAAGTTCACCATAGCTGCAACTTGGCGTACTTCGTTTGTGTTCAACGACCAGACCAAGACGTCACAGAACCCCACCTTGATCAATAAAGCTTTCATCTTATATTTGTAATATCCAGATTGCAATCTTAGTTTCTTGCTTGTTCTTCATTTGCTTGCAGGAAATAGACCTTTGTGGTCAGGTTGATCGTGCTCCGGCGTGGTCAATAACCTCTCAGAGTTGGTTTAGCGATTGTTAAGGCGCGACGTCGTCGCACGTTCTTAGTCGGATCGTCAAAGTCGACTTCCACCAAAGCGATATCCATCATCTCATCGAACGATGGGACACCTTTGCCTCTATCAAGTAGACAACCGAAGCATCCCGGCAGAGCCTGTCGGGACTCAAGAAGGCGAAACCACCTCACCAACTAATCTACGACGACCCACGTCGTCAATCAGTGCGGTGTCAAGCCGCAAAGTGATTAAGTGGCAGCCGTTCGCCACATGGAAGCCATTTTCTACGGGGGAAACCCACAAATGACACCTGTCCTGCGACGTGTCAAGCAAACATGCGCGGAGCTGGCAAGATAGCCCGGCAAGCCTTGCCGGGCAACAAACAATGTGACATTAAGCGGTGCATTTAATGCGCCCTGTCAACCCACTGAGTTAGGTATGATAACACTGCTTGCTATGTTATCAGTGCGTAATGACCACTTTGCCACTGTGGTAACCCCTTGATCTATAAAAGGAGGCCCATGGCAACCGTAGAAAGGGTTAGAAGGTTGGATAACTCACACCCCCAAATGCGCGTAGTCGCTGCTGCCCCGAGGCAACCCCTGCCGCGCAAGTGTACTACGCTCCACCACCACCTTTCCACCATCAATCCACCAAAGCAGGAGTACGGTTTTATGCCTCGCGGTGGCCCGAACCTGGGTAAAATTGCCTGTGTGATCTCTGCCGTGCTGCCCCACACTCGTCTGCTATTTGTGCAACATGTCGCCCCCTACCGAACCAGCAAGGGGCCTCCTGGTCCCATAGGTGGCCGTGGTTTCCCGCGACATCTTTGGCCCGCCAAGTAGGGGGCTCGCTTGCGTGAACCTGTAGGCGTGTGTAGCACGTCAACTTCATCACCATCTTCATCTTTGACGAAGCCATCGACCATGGCGCCCAAGAAGAAATCCGGTCCTTCGGCTCACCCATCCACCTCGAAGGCTCTGCCGCCCGCGACCTCTAACACTGCAGGGGGGTGCGGAGGCGCACGAGGACGCGGACGCTGCCGAGGAAGTGGCCGGAGTAGGTGGCGCCGTCACCACTTCTCCCGTAGCCGACGCAGGAGCAGGAGGCACCGGAGGAGAGCAACATCAACAACACCCTGGCGGCCACGCTCCCCAAGGTACGGGTGAGGGGGTCACTACATCTGTGCCCCTCTACCCCACCGACGGGCACAACCACAGCAACGGCGCTCGGACCGGGATGAACCGCCGCCCTCCGGCCACCCCCACCACGGGTGCGGTCGCAGCGCGTGCACCTCCCCTGGGACGGGCCGACCAAGCCACTACGCCCGACGGAGCCGCTGGCCCTCGAGTGCCACATTCAGGTGGTCGCCCCGCAGCAACAAAAGGGGCACAGTGCTGCCACCGCTGGCACCGTCAGGAGCCGAGTGACGGTACGATCGACTTCATCATCATCCCTGCGAAGTACAACTTCGGAGGCCATGGCGCGAGCTCAGCTGCTGCTGAGGTTTCCGCCAGCGGCCGAGCAGATGGACGAATGGCGTGCCACAACCTCCCCAAGTGACAACAACTACTCATGCTGCAGACCATACGGAAGGGGCCATCCCCATGGTCCAGTCCCCGCCACGGCAGCCAGCACGAGTGCAGCAGAATCAAGACCCCCACGATGTCTCGATGGTCTCTTCTGACCCTCGAGCACGTCCAGGCCAACGATGAGCCCCGGAGGGTAGGCGGAGAGGAGACACGTGCATCGTCGTCGAGCAACGCCGTGACAACCTCCACCGGACCGACGGGTGCGATGGCCTCAACGTTGACGAGCCTGCGCTCGGTGTTGGTGGGTGCCTACCTTTCGAGGTTGGTTGCGAGTTGCGGCAAGTCCGTTGGCCGTCCGTTCGCATGTTCAAGCCAGAGATACCTGAGAAGTACGACGGGAGGCTGAACCCGGCAGAGTTCCTGAGCATCTACACCATCGCTGTTCAGGCTGTCGGGGGAAGAGATGAGAAGGTGTTTGCCAACTACTTCCCTTTGGCTGTCAAGTCCAATGTGAGGTCTTGGCTGATGCACCTACCGGAGAACTCCATTTCATCATGGGCTGACCTGTGCCATGAGTTCATTGACGCCTTCACTGGCGGTCATCAAGAACCCGACAGATAGCGATTTCAACATCTCCAGCAGAAGGAAGGAGAAACCCTCCGTAAGTATTTACAGAGATTCAGCAAAGTTCATAGAAATATCCCGAATATCCATCCGGTAGCCGTAATAGGTGCCTTCCAGTCTAATGTGCGCAACCGCCGGATTCGTTCCAAGATGAACGTGTGGTTGCCCAAGACTGTGAAGGAGCTTTACACATTAGTGGATAAGTGTGCTCGGATGGAGGAGTTAAGAAAGTTGCCCGGAGAGGAAGAGTGCGCCGATGTTGATTCAGAAGATGATGATGAATCAACTAGTCAGAAGAAGGGCAAGAAGCGCAGTAAGAAGCGAAGAGATAAGGTAGTGATGACTGTTGAAGGATCTGGTACGCCTAGTACCGGCAAGAAGGCCAAAGTTGAGGCCCCCGGCAAGGAAGCTGCCGTATGCACTGACTGCCGGGAAGCCGCCGCTGCCGAGAAAGCCGGGAAAGGTGATGGGACGTACTACAAGATTCATCGGACTAAGGGCCATGACCTTCAAGAGTGTTATCAGGTTGAGCAGCTTGTCAAGAAACAGAGAGCGAAGTATCAGAAGCGTGGTAAGGAAAAAGGTCAGAATGTTGCTGGCGGTAAGGGTCGAGGCGGTGAAGTAAATCGCCCCGGCAAACCCTTGCGGAACCAAGGAAAGCCCACCAGAGGTCGAGAGAAGGAAACCTGTGATGATGAGAGTGATGGAGGGGATGAAGAGGAAACCAGTGAGCAGGAGTTTCAGAAGGCCACGAACGCTCTGTGCATTGACGGAGGTGCATCTCTGCACGCCTCTCACCGCCAGCTCAAACGGTGGGCACGAGAAGTCAATGCCTTGGAACCAGCGCCAGAGGCCCGGAAGCCGCTCAAATGGTCTCGTACGCCCATCATCTTTGATGAGGAGGACCATCCTAGCCGTACTACTGCAGTAGGGTGTTTGGCATTGTTGGTCTCTCCAACAATTCGCAACCTCGAGGTCACAAAGATGCTGGTGGACGGCGGGGCCGGGTTGAATCTGATTTCCCCGGCAGTCATCAGCAAGCATCAGATAAGAGAGGAAGAGCTAGAGGTTACCGTCACATTTCAAGGAGTTAATCCCAGCAGGAGCCATCCTAAGGGAAAGATCACGTTGCCGGTAACATTTGGGGAGAACTGAACTACCGGACTGAGAGGATTGTGTTTGAGGTGGTTGATCTCCCCCACCATACAATGGGATTCTTGGATGCCCGACCCTGGCTAAGTTCATGGCAGCATCCCACTATGCCTACAACACCTTGAAGATGCCTGGGCCACTTGGGGTCATCACCATCCCATCGGATGAGAAGGATGCAATCATTTGTGTGGACAAGATGTACCGGGACGCGGTCGCAGCAGAGACAGCGGCAGTGGCAGCTCCCGCCAAGGAAAGTAAAGGAAAGAAGAAAGATTGTAGAGACTCCGGCAAAGAGTCCGGGAAGCGTGCCCCAACCGAGTGAATGGCACCCGTTGACGACGTGCTGGAGTGTTCTAACAGAAAGAGATCCAAGGTCGCTGCACCCCAAGTGAAGAAGGTCCCGACAGGGCTGGCTGGCGTTGATGGTACTTTCACTATCAGTGCCACCCTCGATGACAAATAGGAAAGCACGCTCGTTGCCTTCCTGAGGGCGAATATCGATGTGTTTCCCTGGCAACCATCTGATATCCCCGGTATTTCCAGGAAGGTAATCGAGCACCACCTTGCTGTCTGCCCACATGCCAGACCTTTTCAAGCAGAAAGTACGGAAGCAGGCCTTGGAGAGGCAGCAGTTCATTGCAGAAGAGATCAAGAAACCTGAGGCAGCTGGTTGATCAGAGGAGTACTGCACCCCACTTGGTTGGCAAATCTAGTGGTAGTCCGGAAGGCTAATGGGAAGTGGAGGCTTTGCATAGATTTCACAGATCTCAACAAGGCTTGCCCAAAATACCCACTTCCCTTGTCGCGCATCGACCAGATTGTGGATTCCACTTCAGGTCGTGATTTGCTCTCCTTTCTGGACGCGTACTCCGGGTATCAACAAATCTTCATGTCCAAGGAAGATGAAGAGAAGACGGTGTTCATCACTCCATGTGGTACGTACTACTTTGTCCGCATGCCATTCGGATTAAAGAGTGCGGAGTCCACTTTTGCAAGGGCAATCCAGATTGGTTTTGAGCCACAGTTGCACAGAAACATAGAAGCCTATATGGATGATATTGTGGTCAAGACCAAGGATAAGGCCACCCTTGTTCAAGATTTAGAGGAGATATTTGCTAATATGCGCAATATCAATCTGAAGCTCAACCCGGAGAAGTGTGTGTTTGGTGTTCCCTCCGGCAAGATGCTTGGGTTCTTTGTATCCCATCGCGGGATCGAAGCCAACCCCGACAAGATCAAGGCCATCAAGCAGATCCAGGTGCCAAGGGCAGTTAAGGATGTGAGGCGTCTGACAGGATGTGTTGCAGTGCTAAGCAGATTCATCTCCAAGTCTGCCGAGCACGCCCTGCCAATCTTCAAAATTTTGAAGAAGGCCGGTCCTATGAAGTGGACCCCAGAAGCAGATGCAGCTTTGCAAGAGTTGAAGGCCTACTTGTCGTCTGTGCCTACCTTGGTTGCTCCCAAACATCAGGAGCCATTGTTGCTATATTTGGCAGCGACCAACCATGTGGTCAGTGCGGCCTTGGTACCGCAGCAAGAAGTGGATGAGGCAGAAAGTGAGCAGAGACTGACAGAATCAGAGAAGGATCAGGACATCAATGAGCACGACAACGAGAGCAACCCCAAGGACGTGGCAAGGAAGAAAGTGGTGCAGCGCCTAGTGTACTTTGTCAGCTCCTTGTTACAGGGGGCTAGATCGAGGGACTTTGGCATGCAGACATTGATCTCTGGTCTCATTATGGCCTCAAGGAAACTTCGCTAGTACTTCCAAGCCCATGAGATCACGGTTGTTACTCATTTTCCGTTGCAAAGGATACTCCAAAACCTTGAGGCTACCGGCAGAATAGTGGAGTGGGCTTTGGAGTTATCCAGCTTTGGTTTGAAGTTTGAGAGCACATCAACTATTCAGAGCAGGGCGTTGGAAGAATTGATTGCAGAATGGACGCCAACCCCTGATGAGAAAGTGATAGAGACAGTTATGCCCGGCAAGGAATCGCCCCAAGAATGGATTATGTATTTTGATGGTGGTTTTTCCCTACAAGGTGCAGGAGATGGCGTGCTTCTTGTCGCCCCCTCCGGGGAGCACTTGAAGTACGTCGTCCAAATGCATTTTGCCCGGGAAGAAGCAACCAACAATACAACTGAGTATGAAGGGCTCCTTGCCGGGCTTAGGATTGCAGCTGAATTGGGAATTAAGAAGCTGATCATTTGTGGAGATTCACAGCTTGTGGTGAGACAAGTGAACAAGGATTATCAAAGTCCATTCATGGAGGCATACGTCAAGGAAGTGAGGAGATTAGAGGAGCGCTTTGACGAATTACAAACGGAGCACGTACCCCGTGCGGAAAACAGCATAGTTGATCATCTGTCTAAGTGTGCTGCGCAGAAGCTTCCTGTGGAACTATGGACTTTTGTCCTCCATCTCACTCAGCCCCCTGTATCCCCAGCAACAATGGCTCAGAAGAGGAGAAAGTTGGACTACGGTAAGCCTCTCCCGGTAGAGCCGTCCGCTCCCGGCAGAGACCCTGCCGGAAACAACAACTCATAGCCTGCTGGACCACCCCCGCTAGCCGGGTCCACGAACCCCGCGAACGAGGCTGGTGCTCCCGCAGCAGAGGAGGTGCCACTAGTCCTCGTTGCTGAGCCCCAGGCTCCAACGTGGGCAAGGCACATTGTCCACTTCCTCCAAACCGAGAGCTTCCCGGCGACCAAGATGAAGCTGAAAAAGTAGCCCGGATGGCCAGTATGTATCAGTTTGTCGATGATACTCTGTACGGAAGGAGGCCCAACAGTGTGAAATTGAAGTGTGTCTGCCGGGAAGAAGGAAAGGAACTGCTCGCTGAGATTCACAGAGGAATGTACGGCTCCCACATTGGATCAAGGGCATTAGTTGGGAAAGCATTCCGGCAAGGATTCTATTGGTCCACAGCCCTCCAAGATGCGGTCGAGCTAGTCACGAGATGTGAAGCCTGCCACTTCCATTCCAAGAAAACACACCTGCCTACCCAAGCTCTTCAAACAATCCCTCTATCATGGCCATTTCCGGTCTGGGGCCTCGATATCCTTGGCCCCTCCCCCCGAGCAATCGGGGGCTTTGAATTCTTGTTCGTTGCCATCAACAAGTTTACAAAGTGGTCGGAAGTGACTGCCATGAGAAAGGTGACGGCTCAGTCAGCTATCAAGTTCTTGAAAGAATTGGTATGTCATTTTGGAGTTCCGGCAAGGATCATCACCGACAACGGCACGCAGTTCACGAGCTGTGCCTTCATGCAATATGTTCATGCCCTCGGATGCAAGATCACATTTGCCTCTATGGCACACCCCCGGAGCAATGGACAAGCTGAGAGGGCGAATGCTGAAGTGTTGCGTGGACTCAAGACAAGAACTTTTGAGACGCTGCAGAAGCACGGCAGGCGGTGGATCGAGGAGCTACCAGTAGTTCTCTGGTCCCTCAGAACGACACCAAACCGAGCTACCGTGCAGACTCCCTTCACCCTTGATAGAGGATAAGGTGTCCCGTCTTTCGATGAGATGGTGGCTATCGTTTTGGAGGAAGTCGACTTTGACGATCCAACTACGAACGTGCAAGGACGTCGCGCCTTAGGAATCGCTAAACCAACTCCGAGAGGTTATTGACCACGTCGGAGCATGATTAACCTGACCACGAAGGTCTGTTTCCTGTAGGCAAACAAAGAAGAAGCAAGAAACTAAGATTGCAATCTGGATATTGCGAATATAAGAGGAAAGCTTTATTGACCAAGGTGGGGTTCTGTGACGCCTTTGTCTGGTCGTTGAACACAAACGAAGTACGCGAAGTTGCAGCTATGGCGAACTTTAATCTAAACAAAACCCAAAGTCTAAACGACGCCCTAAGGGCTGTATATATGGAGGAATAGGGGGGGGGGATTTCATGGCCCTTGTGGGAGGGTTCCGAATCCAACCCTAACTCTTGTTTCCCCACACATACGGACTCTAAAAACAGCCTATACTTAAGTATTTCAAAATTACATGGGCCTGGCCCAATAATAAGGTGACGCAGCACCTAGAATAGCCTCTGGACGAAATTTATGAAGTGACATCTTGTATATTTCGTCCAAGGCTTCATGCACTCCTTATGGTGGCTTCAAAGTCCTGAAATCATCACTTGTAACTCTGTTCTTGTTCCCCTTGCGCATGCCATCATCTCCAGGCTTGGTCTTGCTCCAGTGTTCATCCCTCTTATCCATGCCAGGCCCTTCATTTGTAAGCAAAACAAATGTATCCAATTTAGGCAGCATCATATTCTCATGAACATTAGAATCATTACCAAGAAACGAAAGTACCTAGTAATTCAATTGGCGTGCGCGAGCTCTAGTAATTGGTCCAGTATGTATAGCAGCAGGGGCTGTGGGTGTAACAATGGTATTGATGTCCTCATCATCCTCCCCTTCTTGAAATGAAGTCATCCTCGATGGAAGCTCATCTTCCTCACCGAAATAAGGCTTCAAATCTGCAATGTTAAAAGTGGGACTAACCCCAAAATCTGCAGGCAGCTCAAGTTTATATGCATTATCATTTATTTTCTCTAGCACCTTAAAAGGACCGTCAACACGTGGCATTAGCTTTGATTTGTGCAAATTAGGAAACCTATGCTTACGCAAATGTAACCAAACAAGATCTCTAGGTGCAAAGACAACATGTTTTCTACCCTTATCTCCAGCAAGTTTATATTTAGCATTCATACGCTCAATGTTTTCCTTAGTTAACTCATGCATTTTAAGATCAATTCAGCATGTTGTTTAGCATCAAAATTAACCTTCTCCGAAGATGGAAGAGGCAACAAATCAATGGGTGCACTAGGTAGGAAACCATACACAATTTTAAAAGGGCACATCTTAGTAGTAGAATGCAACGCACGATTATAAGCAAATTCAATATGAGGCAAGCATTCTTCCCATATTTTCTTATTATTCTTTAAAACAGCCCTAAGCATAGTAGACAATGTTCTATGGACTACTTCAGTTTGACCATAAGTTTGGGGGTGACAAGTTATACTAAAAAGTAGTTTAGTCCCCAACTTAGCCCATAAACATCTCCAAAAGTGGCTACGAAATTTAGTATCACAATCTGAAACAATAGTATTTGGCACACCATGCAAGCGAATAATTTCACGAAAGAACAAATCAGCAACATTAACATCATCATCGCTTTTATGACATGGTATAAAGTGTGCCATTTTCGAGAACCTATCCACGACAACAAATATGCTATCCCTCCCCTTCTTTGTTCGAGGTAAACCTAAAACAAAGTCCATAGATATATCCTCCCAAGGAACAGTAGGTACAGGCAAAGGCATATATAAACCATGAGGATTGAGTCGTGACTTAGCTTTTTGACATGTAGTTCTGTGAGCAACAAAACGCTCAACATCCCGTCTCATCTTTGGCCAAAAGAAATGTGTAGCAAGTACGTCCTCTGTCTTCTTCACGCCAAAGTGTCCCATTAATCCTCCTCCATGTGCCTCCTGCAATAACAAAAGATGAACAGAGCTAGCTGGAATGCATAGCTTGTTAGCACGGAACACAAAGCCATCATTAATAATGAACTTGTTCCATGTTCTTCCTTCTTTACAATTCTGCATTACATCTTTAAAATCAGCATCATGCACATATTGATCTTTGATGGTCTCCAAACCAAATATTTTGAAGTCAAGTTGTGAAAGCATAGTATAGCGACGAGACAATGCATCAGCAATAACATTTTCTTTACCCTTCTTGTGTTTAATGACATAAGGGAAAGTCTCAATGAATTCAACCCATTTAGCATGTCGATGATTTAGTTTTGCTTGACTTTTAATGTGTTTCAAAGATTCATGATCAGAATGTATAACAAATTCTTTGGGCCACAAATAATGTTGCCATGTCTCTAAAAGTCCGAACAAGAGCATATAATTCTTTATCATAAGTAGAATAATTCAGACTAGGCCCACTCAATTTTTCAGAAAAGTATGCAACAGGTTTGCCATCTTGTAATAACACACCTCCTAATCCAATTCCACTAGCATCACATTCAAGCTCAAAAGTCTTATTAAAATCAGGAAGTTGGAGTAAAGGAGCATGTGTCAACTTATCGTTCAATACCGTGAAGGCTCCTTCCTGTGCGGTACCCCAAACAAAAGGCACATCCTTCTTTGTAAGCTCATTGAGAGGTGCAGTAATGGTGCTGAAATCTCTCACAAAACGCCTATAGAATCCAGCGAGGCCAAGATAACTCCTCACTTGTGTGACCGTTTCTCAATAGCTTCAATCTTGGCTTTATCAACTTCAATTCCCTGTGGAGTAACAACGTAGCCAAGAAAAGATACTCGGTCGGTGCAAAAGGTGCACTTCCCAAGGTTACCAAACAAACGTGCATCACGTAGAGCAATAAAAACAGCATGTAAATGTTCCAAATGTTCTTCCAAGGATTTGCTATAAATCAGTATATCATCAAAATAGACTACCACAAATCGTCCAATGAAAGCACGTAAAACTTCGTTCATTAGTCCCATGAAAGTACTAGGTGCATCAGTTAACCCAAAAGGCATGACTCACCACTCATATAATCCAAACTTAGTTTTAAATGCTGTTTTTCTCAAGGCCAGTGATCTTCTCCATGGCGTCTTCAAAATTGTTCAGCACATCTTGCACCTATTCAGTCATCATTTGCTGAAACTTATCATGAAGCTCCTTGTTCGTTAAGTTCTCCCAGTCAATCTTGTCGGCTTGTGATCCTGGCATGGTTAGCAGCAATAGAAACACACAAGAATATGATCCTACAGACTACTAACATGTGGTGGTAGTGGGTGTCACAAATCCGTCAAGCAAAACTCAAATTCTTACCAGTTCTTACCCAGCAGCGGGCGGTGATCGACAACCGTTGTAGTCAAAACTCTCAAAGCTTGGATAGAGCGATTACCAGGGAGAGTCAAACGCACGACGTAGATGTATGTGGAGCTGGGAAGGCTTATAATATGGTAGCAAAAAGGGTCAGCAATAATCAATTCAGATATGCAAAGTTGAATAAACGCTCAACGACGGTACTGTGCTGGTCTTAGGCTAGACCATGCTAGAGACGCGAGCCTAGAACACTAACAAAATCACGGCGCTGCATGTAAACGAGGGAAACGCACACTCTGGAAAAAAAATTCACTCTTTTTTTGCGCTTTTTGCGAAAAATCACTATAATGGCGAGTGTCTCAAAACTCTTCCCAGGTCAAACTGACAGGATGGGCACGAAATTTTTTGACAATTTTTTTTCGGAAATCAGGGCAGCGATGACGAAAAAGTGCGACAAAAAATCACTATGATGGCGAGTGTCTCAAAACGCTCGATGGGACTTAAAAATAGGATAGGGAAAAAATATTTTTGGTCGCCGAAAATTTGGCCTAAAAACTGCCCAGGGTCTCCAGACTCGTTTTTTTCCGAGACCTACTCAGGCAAGGAAACACAACAAAAACTAGATGGATCTCGAAAGCAAACCTAATATGAAAAGAACTCGGATTGGTGGTGGACAAGCAGATGTATATGTGGACTCGGATTGGTGGTGGACAGGCAGATGTATATGTGGACTCGGATTGGTGGTGGACAGGCAGATGTATATGTGGACTCGGATTGGTGGTGGACAGGCGGATATATATGGCAGCATTAAGGAATATGTTGGTGGTGGTGGTATATGGTAGGATCGATGACGATGGTGCGGCGGCGGCGTGGCAACTTGTGAACAGAACTCGAAACTCTAAGGGAAACCAGACGCTAAGACCAGCAACTTGACACGACGATGCAACCGCAAATTCAACAAAGCAAATACAAAAAAGATTATGCAAAGCCTCAGATTGGTTCGGATAGGATGAACTAACCCGAATTTTTTTTGGCTTTTTTCTTGGACTATAGGTATGAAGAACAGACTCGATCTAAACTACGAAAAACTGTAAAATCTCACCGAGCAACCTGGAAATCTAATACCACTTGATAGAGGATAAGGTGTCCCGTCTTTCGATGAGATGGTGGCTATCGTTTTGGAGGAAGTCGACTTTGACGATCCGACTACGAACGTGCGAGGACGTCGCGCCTTAGCAATCGCTAAACCAAC